>NC_089584.1:102668764-102968764 GCF_019320115.1 Miscanthus floridulus
TCTCATCTTACATCGGTTCATCAAGGGCGTGATGAGTCCGTCCATGATTTTTTTAAACAATTTAGAGAGATTAAGAACCGATGTTTCCATTTAAATATTTCTGAAAGAGATTTAACTGATTTATGCTTTGCTGGTTTACATTCTAGTATTAGAGAAAAGCTTGAGCATTATGAGTTTCACAATGTTAATTAACTTATGCAAAAGGCCGTTTCAATTGAATCGCGCTTTAAAGAGTCTCGTGATGCTTATAAATCTTATCGTTAGAATGTGCATTTTGTTGGTGATTGTTCAGATGATTCTGATGATGATAATAAAAAATGTCTAGCTGCTGAAATTAAATGGCTAGCAGAGAATAAATTGGTTACTTGTCCTTCTCTCAAGCCAATTCATAAAAATCGGAATGAGAAAATGAAATTTACTTTTGATCTCTCTAAATGTGATCGAATCTTTGATGAATTGTTGAAATTCAGTTATATTAGAATCAATTATACATTACCTTCAGTTGATGAGTTAAAGAGAAGGGCTTATTGCAAATATCATAATTCTTTTTCTCATGCCACTAATGATTGCAATGTTTTTCGTCGGCAGGTCCAATCGACCCTTAATGAGGGACAATTGAGCCTTACTGAAATGCAAGTTGACAAGACCCCTTTTCCCATGCACATGGATGAAGCAGGGGCGTCAGCTATTTTGATTCGTCCAGAGCAAGCCGATAAAGCCCAAGGCAAGAACGTACAATGATGAGCTCTATCGAAGAACCGCCGAAGATTTACTGCTTAAGTGCTTGGGATCAGATCAGGCAAGAGTGGCTATGGGAGAAGTCCATGAAAGTATCTGTGGTATGCATCAATCGGCCCCAAAGATGAAGTGGTTATTGCGTAGAGCCGGTTTCTATTGGCCTACTATAATGGCTGATTGTTTTCACTACTACAAAGGTTGCGAAGAGTGCCAGAAGTTTGAAAATATTCAGCTTGTGCCTGCTGCTGTGCTTCATCCTATCATCAAACCATGGCTTTTTCGTGGTTGGGGGTTAGACTTCATTGGCCAAATATATCCCCCATCTTCGAAGGGACACCAATTTGTGTTAGTTGCTACGGATTACTTTACTAAGTGGACTGAGGGAGTTCCTTTGAAGGATATGACACACAAGGAAGTAATTGAGTTCATTACTGAGCATATTATTCATAGATTCAGCATCCCTCAAACATTAACTACAGATCAAGGGACATCGTTTGTGTCTAAAGAGGTGAGGGAATTTGCCGAATTATATAAGATCAAGTTGTTCAATTCATCTCCATACTATGCTCAAGCCAATGGTCAAGCTGAGTCTAGTAATAAGACTTTGATCAAGCTCATCAAAAAGAAAATTGAGAAGAATCCAAGGAGATGGCATGAAGTTTTGTCTGAGACTCTATGGGCACATCACATTTCAAGGCATGGTGCTACAAAGGTTACTCCTTTTGAGTTAGTATATGGCTAAGAGGCCGTGTTGCCTATCGAAGTGAATTTGGATGCATACAGGCTTGCTAAACAAAATGATTATCAGCTGTTGTGTATCATGATTTGATGATGGATAATATCGATGAGGTGACTGATGTGAGATTGAAAGCTCTCAAGGAAATAGAGAAAGATAAAGCTCGAGTTGCCAAAGTATACAACAAGAAAGTCAGGAGCAAATCCTTCCAAGTGGGAGAATTGGTGTGGAAAACCATACTACCAATTGGATCGAAGAACAATCAGTTTGGCAAGTGGTCACCGAATTGGGAAGGTCCTTACAAAGTGGTCAAAGTTATATTCGGAAATTCATATGTGCTAGAGACATTGCAAGGTAAACGTCTCACGAGTGCATTCAACGAGAGGTACTTGAAAGGGTACTTTGTAAGTGTTTGGCAAGAAGTCTAAGTGCTCTCCAAATAATGGCTGATACATGTATCGTCCTTAGAAAAAATGGCCGATGTATATATCGCCCTTAGTTACTAAGTAACCGATGAGATGGGTATCGTCGCTGTTTGGTTTTGAATAAGTGTTTTCAGGTTCATGCACCATTCACCTGAAAACAGGGGGGCATATGTTGACAACAAAAAATGTTCATTTTGTGAAGTTGTCAAAATGTGAAATGGACTTCACCATTGTGTTCCTCTCGTCGAGACGGTCAAAAAACATATATAGAACGTCTAATTCGAAGTCCGGATGAAGAAGTTATGCCCTTGGAAAGATGTCTCGTTGTCGGGAGTTCCGACCCAAGTCGGGACTTCTGACTGTCGGAAGTTCCGACGGGTGTCGGGACTTTCGGGAAGCCTGAAGAAATTTGCTCGGGTGTCTGGGGTTATCCCTACGTCGGGAGTTCCGATAAAAGTCGGAAGTTTCGATTGTCGGGAGTTCCGACACAAGTCGGGATTTTCGACATACCTGACAGAAAATCCTGTTCGAATCTGACCTTTTGGATTCCGATCCGACCTGTTCCAAACTCGTGAAAAACTTAGAAAATAAGGTTTGGAGAGGTTTCCTACTGTGTTGGTTTGGGGTCATCCTCAACGTCAACACACTCCAACTGTTGCACCTTCTTTTCAAAAGATGCCCTGGTGTAAGTACTATATAAGTTCTGGCACATGTTGTAACTCGTAACTGTTCATCACAGTCGATCAGTCTTTACATTCTCTAATTTCATTTTTTAAATTTTATCTGAGACCAGCATCTCAACCTTATCCATATCTTCCTTCTATCAGAAGTCAATCAACACCGTCAGCTCCTTCACTCCTTATTGAACACTGTAAGACTGTTTGATATAAGGATATACCATGCCATAAACTATATAAAAAAAAGGCGTACCCAGTGCAGAGAGTTTCTGCTCTGTGCGAGGTCTGGGGAAGGGTGTTAGTGACAAGCCTTACCCTCGCATGTGCAATGCGAGGAGACCGCGACTCGAACCCGGGATCTTCCGGTCACAGACGGTAAGACTCTATGAGCTAATGAAATGGCAGCGTTTCTCATACTTGCTAACCTGAATCTGTCACTACCTATCATTTGCATGGAAGCAGATCCTCAACCATCTCCTACTCCAACAAGCCAGGAGACATCTAAAGTATGTGTTGCTTCACCACCTGCAGAATTTTCGAATCAAAGAAAGCCACCACTAGGAGGTATTGATCGCTTGGTGGCTGGAGCTGGCCAATTATACTTGTCACTGACTACAGCAAATAAGGAATTGTTGAAAATTGGAATAGCAGGGAAGAAATTATTCCATCCATTAGTCCCCCTTGTAGTCAAGATAAGGATGGTGTATCAGTTGCCAGACCTCCAAATAACTTTACTAGTGCACAGCATATCACCTCCAAAAGGTAGAGTCAACTTAATGCAGTGTGTAAAGAATCTATGTTTTTTTTTAAAGAGGTGTATCTGTTTGGGAATAGCCTCAAGAGAGACTGATCATCCTTTCCCTTCAAACCCAGCTATCTTTACACCAATTGATGTGAACAGAGACAAGGTTCCTGTTGCTCCACCACCTATACATCGTGCTATTCCGCCCGCACCCCCCACAACAGAGTTCAACTTCACATTCAAATTGTACTGGACTCAACTAGGCCATGCTGTGATTTTATCATTTGCATTTACACATTCCGACCGTACGATATACAATATCTTTTTAGATAATGGAATAGTAATATCCAGATGATGTACAAATATCTGCTCTCTTCATTACCGATCACTTCTCCTGCCATCCATAGTATGGTACACATGTTGCTGCACCTCGTCACTCCAGGGAAATCCTCTGTCCCTTCATCCTCTTCACATTATGCACATATAGAAGGCTGCCTTCTCCTAAAACTCAAGACTTGATAACAATATGGTAGTCAGGCTCACTTCCTTCACGATCACAAAGTGCTCCACCCACAGATCATATAAGGTGCACGATGTTCAGATTGCTGGCCCCCAAAGCATTTAGTGTTTTTAAATTTTCCACGTAGCAAAAGTGTACCATATGTGTTTGAGAGTTCATGAAAATTATATCGGCTCATTTCTGAGTCAGTTCCAACAATGTGCTGATGTCTGACCAGCTGTTCCCCCACTATCAGGGACTTCACCTCCATTGCCTGCAATTGGCCGACGAATGCAAAGTATGTTTCTCAAGCAGTACTCGTACAAGTATATTTTATCTTCTAGAGTATGATCAACATGTTAGATAATCTTCTCTGCATCCCTTATATGAATGCGTAACAGGGGAAGGCGGCGTCGAAAAGGGCACCCTGCTGTGCACTGTGGCAGCTGCAGGGGCAGGCGCCGAACAGCTCACCTGCCGCACCGTAGCCACAGCAGGGGCAGGCGCCAAAGTCAGTCCTACTGTCATATCTAGTAACTGTAGCAGCATGACAGCTGTACTAGGACTAGATGGATAGAATTGTTGAAAGGTCCTTGTGTGGCTTTGGTAATTGAGTGATAACCTAGGTGGATTAATTGTGTTTATGTGAGATACACAGGTGATTAGTCCACAGGAACATATGTGTGAGCAACATATGCCATGAAGGTGAAAATGGCTTGGAGATGTTGCAAAGCTCACGCATGTGATGATGAAGGAGCTTATTGCACATGAGACATGACATTGAGTCATGTGATCAAGGTAGAGAAGATCAAGACAAGACTTGGCTTGATAGACCGGTTGCAAGCATGAAGGGCAAGTCGGAGGCTTTGGAGCGATGGACCGCGTGGCGGTGAAGCTTGAGCAAGACTTGGCGCCGATGGACGAAGGCAACGGTGAAAAGCAAGTGAAGTCAAAATTGATGAACCAATATGATCACATGATGATATGAAGTGGATCATATCATTGTTGATCATGTTGGTGCATATGTTGCATCGACATTGGAGGAGATGGAATGGAATGCGCAAGGCAAAGGTATAACCTAGGGTATTTCATTTCACCGGTCATAGGTGTGTAGATAAATTGATGACCGAGTTTAGGATAGATAGCCATACTATCAAGAGGGACAAACTTGTTTGTATATCGGTCATCTAGTGCCACTCGAGTGATCTAACTCTGTATCGTCGCTAGGATTGAGTGGCTAATCCTTTGGAAAATGATTATGAAAATGCTAACACACATACATATGGTGGTGTACACTTGGCGGTGTTGGCACATTTATAAAGGAGATGAAGTTGGAGTTGATGTGGATCAACTTGACGATGGAACAGAGACGAGAAGGGTTCAAAACTCCACCGGTGGAGTGCAGACAGTCCGACGGTGCCACCGGCGCCCTATACAGAAAAGACAAGGTCTCACAGAGTGGACCGGACGCTGGTCACGTGGTAACCGGACGCTGGGGTCCTGCGTCCGGTCAGTGGTTGTAGAGAGAGTGCAGGCGTCGGTCTTCGACTGGACGCTGGTGCTGGAAGTTACCGGACGCTGACGCAGCGTCTGGTCAAGCTGACGTACGATGACGTAGGCGACACAAAAAAGTTGGAGAAGGACCGGATGCTGATGCTGCGTCTGATCATGACCGACCGGATGCGTCCGGTCGCGACTGGTACCTTACTGAAAACGACCAGACGCTGGGGTTGCTGCGTCTGGTCAGTTTGACCAGCTACGTCCGGTCATCACTTGACCGTTGACATCAAGTGACTGAGGTTGAATGGAGGCAACACGTGGCGAGCATCCGTTGACCGGACGCTGAGTTCCTGCGTCCGGTCGATACGACCGAAGCGTCCGGTCATCCTAAGTTTTGCCCAGTGAAGGAGTAACGGCTATTTTATCCCTTAGGGCTATAAAAGGAGTGTGTGGCCGGCCTTGGGCTTGTAGTTGAGCACACGAGAGCCTTGGTGGCTTGTGTAGTAGTGCTTGGGAGCCCTCCATCTTACATATGCTTGATAGTGATCATCCGATTGTGTGAGAGAGCGATTCTAATGTGATTGCATCGTGAGATTGCATCAAGTGGCACTAGGTGATCGAGTTGCAAACCGGTGGTGCTTGTTACTCTTGGAGGTTGCCACCTCTTAGACGGCTTGGTGGTGGTCTCCGTTGAAGCCCGCAAGAAGCTTGTGCAGTGCTCCGGAGAATAGCTTTGTGAGGGGCATTGTGCTCGCCCCGCGGGAGCCACGAAGAGCAACTCTAGTTGAGCGTGTCATTGAGCTACCCTCACTTTTAGGGTAGGTTCTTGCGGTGTCCGACGTGCGGGCTTGGCGAGTGATGTCAATTAGCCACCGAACCACCAAGTGAGCGGTCGACACAACAGGGACTAGCGTGTTGGTAAGCACGTGAACCTCGGGAGAAAAATCACCGTGTCAACCTTGTTCTTCCCGTTGGTTTGGAATCCCTTTACACAAGCTTGTGATTTCTTTTATATATACATTATGCTTGTGTAGTTGCTCTTGTAATTAGTTAGCTTGTGTAGCTCACTAGTTACCTTCTTGCTTGTGTAGGATAGAAATAGCTCCCTTGCGTGGTTAATTTGATTTGTGTAATCTTGTTAGTCACATTGCTTAGTTTGTGTAGCTAAGTATTTGCGCTCTCTAATTTAGTATTGGTTGCCTTGTTATTGAGCATTGCTAGTGAGCTTAAGTGACTTTGTGCTTTTGCTTACTAGCATGTGTAGGAGCTCCCTTTTTGCTTAAAGTACTAGTAGCATAGGTTTGTGTGACCTTGATTCTAGAATTGGTTAGGTGAGCTCTAGCTAGCCCGGCACCTTTGTTGCTTAATTAGTATCTTTGGAAGGTGCTAGAGAATATAAATAAAGGGTTGTAGCCTTGGCTAGACCGATAGTTTTAATTCCGTACTTGTTTCGGTTAGCCGACGCGATTAATTTTTAGAAAGGACTATTCACCTCTCTCCCCTTCTAGTCCGCCATCTCGACCTTACAGTTGTATATATAGTTTGCCACTGTAACTCAGTAAAGAGAGAGTTCATATTTGTCATCTCCTATATAGAGCTCCGGCCAACGCTGGTATCTCTGTTGTGTGTGTGTGCTCTGATCTCTCTCCCTTCTCCTCGGCCTCGACGTCATGCAATGCACAGAACATCGCCATCAGGATAGTGGCCTCATCATCATCATCAGCTTGCGCCAGATGAGCCTCAGCCTTCTTCTCCTGCTTGCGATTTGGGCACTCCCGTGCCCAATGACCCGTCTTCCTGCAGCACTGGCAGGCGTGAGAAGAAGCCTTGCCGCGGCGCTTGCCATCGCCACCGCGGATGGAGGAAGTTCCTCCGAGCAGCCCACTCCTCCTCTGTCATATCCTTCGTTGCTGTCGCCTGCTCTAAGTGCTCGTCCACCGTCCGTAGACGGCCTATCACATCCTCAATGGTGAGGGCATCGTCTTTATGGAGAGAGCGATCTAGATGTACTTTGCCGATACGGAGTGGAGGTATTTGGAGACCGCCTCCTTTTCGTCGATGGTGACGCCGTGGCTCTTCAGCTTGCTGATGAGCGTCTACGGGCAGAGGGAGAAGTCCTCCACCGATTCACCATCCTTAAACTTGAGGTTGGCATACTCTTGCTTTAGAAGCTGGGTCGTCGCCTTCTTTGCCCGGTCGGAACCGACGCGCATCGCCGCAATAGCCTCCCACGCCTCCTTAGCAGAGCTTTTCGCCCCCAACGGCTCCCTGTACTCCGCCGGTACAGCAGCGAGGATGGCCTCCAACGCTGACATGTCATCTTCTTCATTTTCGATGTCTTTGTCAATAGCATTCCAGAGCCGTCGGGCTCTGAGCTTGACCTTTATGGTCACCGACCACTCTCCATAGTTGGTGCGAGTCAGCGTCGGCCAACTGGTGCCGCTGACCTTCCGAAACCGTGCGAACAACGACCTCCTGTTGTGGCTGGGCAGCCACAGCAGTGCCACTGTTGTCGCCCATCTCTGAACCGCTCGTCATCGCCAGCGGTTAGTCCGGCGACGGCGCTTGTACGGCTCCGATATCACTTGTTAGCCCCTCGATCTCCGGTACAGAGATATCCGACCACTCTCTAGTGTCGCCGAGCACACAGTAGCGATGCCGACCACGAACTATTCTCCCTCCCTTCTTTTACCTCTAGCCATAGTGTGTGGTCGGCAACGACAATTCGGGATCGACATCGCTAGTGTGTGCTCGGCAACACTAGAGAGTAGTCGGATACCTCCGTACCGGAGATCGAGGGGCTAACACAACATACTATTTATTCTGCTACATTGTGCAGGTCCAGCAGCTTCTCTAGAAACATGGCAAGGATCATGGAGCTTCAGTTACATCACCTTCAAATGTTAGTCATCACCATTCCATGCCTGCGAATAATACACATGGAAAAACTCATGGACCTCCAGTTGTGGCACCAGTAAAGAGAAGGCATCGCCACTTGCCTGCAAATAATTCGTATGTGAAAGGTATACTACCAGGCACCAACCACACCTAGTCCCATTATGAACCTATTGTTGATGATTCATGAAGTTAATGTCGTGCAGGACCTGCTGTTTCTCCCTCAAAGTCTCCCATCATCCACAGGAAAGGACATGGCATTGCTGCACCTCCAAAGGAACATTCGAGCTATTTACCACCTGCAAATCATAGACACCACAAAGGTATGTACGTACTAAAAATACTAATGAAAATTATATGTTCATCTCAGTAAAGTGATGTTTGATGCAGGTTCTCCTCGTCCTGCTCCGCGTAAAAGTAACAATACTTCTGCACCAAGCCATGGATATCCTGGTAGTCCTGCACCTGCACCTGTACGTTTGCCTCCGTCAAAAGGAAGGGGACAAGGAAATTCTGCTCATGCTCCACGTCATCCCAATCAATACCATTCACCACCATATTCTCCAGGTTATCTCTTGCTCATTACATTGCCATTTGTTCTAGCTGCAACAAATGTTCCAGCCATGCCCCCTAGGAACAGCACTGAACAAGCATCACCATTTTGTGCTCATACTAACATGTTGAAGTTTGGTTATGTTTGAGCATGCATGCTGCCAACATTGAGCGTTGAATTGAAACATGAAAGTTATGAGACATCTCATGCATATGAATAAGCGAAAGACGTTTGCAACAATAATCATGCACTTGATTCAGATTCAACATTTAATCCACAAAATTGATCAAGACTTCTTGTCTTGCACTACTATGCACTTTTTAATGTGTTTGAAATATTGGTCACACATGCCTCAAATAAGTTTCCAACCTATATCAAAATGGATTACATCTTGTTTTGCGAGAAGTAATTTAGGCTTCCATTGCTACCATTACACCTATGCAGGATCAGCTCTACCGCCTGCGCATCCACCTGACACTCCTGCATTTAGAAAGCCCAAGGCTTTGGCACCAGCGCCTAGTCAATCGCTGCTACCTCCACCGACAAATTCATGTATGCTGAGTATACTTTTGTGCCATTTGCGTTCATAAATTCAAAAAATCAGCTGCTGATTGCTTAGCTTTGGTCCATTCATCTTCGTTTTGATTTTGCTAGACTGCACCTGCTCAGATCCTCTGACCAATAGTCCTCCAGGAATGGCATGCCTCTGCGTGTTGCCAATAAAAGTTGAGCTTCGCTTTGGTATAGCATTGTACACGTACTTTACACTTGTCCCTGAACTTGCACAAGATATTGCATCTGGAGTGTTCATGAATCAAAGTCAAGTTCGTGTTATGGGAGCAAATGCTGCACCTGATGACCCTGAAAAGGCAATCGTCTTTATTGATCTTGTGCCACTGGGACCAAAATTTGACAACACGACAGCATTTTTAGTATTTGAAAGGTTTTGTAATAAGCAGGTCATCATAAACCCTGCGCATTTTGGAAAGTATGACGTCTTGTATGTTCTTTACCAAGGTGAGAGTTCTCCACAACTTCACGCTGTTCCACTGAATATCAATTTTCTAATTATTTTTGCCTCTTCAACCTTTCTTGCTAATATTCCAGTATTTGATTTGAAACACAATTCATTTTGTATTATTCAGGTCATTAGTTCAGTTTTGCTCTTTTCTCCCTTACAAAGCATGGTTGTGATATGCACGGTATCATTTACTCATGCAGGTCTTCCTCCGTCACCACCGGCAGCAAGCATGAACAATGGTCCAAGTTACATCCACTTGCTGCTGGTGTGGGAAATCATAGAGAAAGAAATGGCAGAGGCATAATTATAATAATTATTCTATCAAGTGTTTTTGCTTTTATTTTATGTGCTGGAGCTGCACTGGTGGTTTATTTCAAGCTTAGAAACCGCAGCTGAAGCATCACTTGTGCCAACAAAACCTGCAGGTAGTTCTATCGGTGGATTATCATTAACTTTTTAGTCCGTGCCTTTGTGTGACATCTTCAAAAGGCAGCAAAATGCAGCTTAGTTGCCACCCCTTTTTTTTCTAAAAACATAAGTTGCCACCCTTTTTTTTCTATGAATACATGAGTCATGTCCATGTGGCAGCAGATAGTAATACATCTTTAATAGTTATTCCCTCCGGTCACAAATACTTGACACATTTGACTTTCACGGTTTCGATGTGTATATTTGACCACTATTTTCTTCTAGAATATAGTTTTAAAATTCTTCAAATATAAGAGATTCTGCAAGTATTTTGAACACAAATCAACACATATAACTTACACGTTCCCAAACTAAATAATGTAATAATTATTTGTGTTTATAATTTTTATGGTTTCATAAAATCATGTCGTAGATAACAAGTTGACCAGAGGTAGTATATTATATAGAACAACCAGACTTCAATGGTCATACTTTCCTTACCTTAGGTGCGGAAAATTAGTGCACTAATATGCTTATCCTGTTTTAAGCTTTCAAGGGCATTGAGAAAGCGAAAAATGTTGTTTTTATAGCCAAAACAAATGTTTGCATATTCGATTAAGTACTCAATTTCATGCTTCATTGGTAAAGTACTTGGACCATCTTTGAGAAATTTTAAGACTTACAGTTACAATTTTATCAAATCATTAATCATGATGCTGGTTGTACCCCCCCCCCCCCCCCCCCCCCCCCCCCTCAATGATTGCATTGGAAATGCAGGTCCTGGTTCTGCAATGGTGGGGAGCAGGCTAGAAAGCAGACCTATTTCGGCATCACCATCCTTCAGCTCAAGTTTGGTGTCATATAAAGGATCTGCCAAAACGTTTAACCTGGTTGAGATGGAGAGAGCTACACTAGGATTTGATGAGTCCAGAATTATTGGTGAGGGTGGTTTTGGGCGTGTCTATGAAGGTATTCTTGAAGATGGAGAACGGATTGCTATCAAGGTTTTAAAGCGGGACGATCAGCAAGGTACCCGGGAGTTTTTGGCTGAGGTTGAGATGCTTAGCCGATTGCATCATAGGAACTTGGTTAAGCTGATAGGTATATGCACAGAGGGGCATAGCCGATGTTTGGTATATGAGCTTGTCCCAAATGGCAGTGTGGAATCTCACTTGCATGGTAAAATTTCTTCTCTGCCGTAACTTCACTTTCTAAGACTTTCTTCATTTCATCATATAACTTCTCTTTCATCACTTAATTTAGTCATTTTATTGGCTAGAGGTGTAGTAGATGAGCCAAACACTTAACACAAGAAAAGGCAGATTATATTCTGTAGTGGAATGGAATAGAGCTGTTATGACTGTTACTCACACGATACCTATCAGTGCTAGTTTGAATTGCATTGTTTCAATTTGTTGATACTTTATACCAACAAAATATAAGCCAGTGAATTAGAATTCTTGGTATGGTTCATGGAATCATGGTTGTGTAGTATCTATCTTCAAGACTTCAATCTACTCTTAGTTAACTTACTTGTACACTATATTTTCTTGGACATCTGAAATCGAATATTATTATGATTCTAATCAGGATCAGATAAGGGAGCTGCTCGGTTTGATTGGGACGCTAGGCTCAAAATTGCACTTGGTGCAGCCCGTGCACTTGCATATTTGCATGAAGATTCAAGTCCACGTGTCATACACCGTGATTTCAAGTCCAGTAACA
This sequence comes from Miscanthus floridulus, assembly GCF_019320115.1. NCBI lineage: Eukaryota > Viridiplantae > Streptophyta > Magnoliopsida > Poales > Poaceae > Miscanthus > Miscanthus floridulus. The sequence continues at coordinate 102,680,684 of NC_089584.1, forward strand.
TCTTATTGGAACATGACTTCACCCCAAAGGTGTCAGACTTTGGCTTAGCAAGGACAGCTTTGGGTGAGGGAAACGAACATATTTCAACTCGTGTTATGGGAACTTTTGGGTATGCTGAATCTGAACTTACTATCTTTACTTTTTCATAGTTGATTCAATATCATCAACTTAGATTACAAATTTATTGTCAATTTCTTTTAGGTATGTTGCTCCTGAATATGCAATGACTGGGCATCTTCTTGTAAAGAGTGATGTTTACAGCTACGGTGTTGTTCTTCTTGAGCTCCTTACAGGGAGGAAACCGGTAGATATGTTAAGACCTGCTGGACAAGAAAACTTAGTCGCATGGGCTGGTTCTCTTCTGACAAGCAGGGATGGTCTGGAATCAATCATAGATCCTTCACTTGGGAGCAGCATTCCGTTTGACAGCATCGCAAAAGTAGCAGCCATTGCTTTTATGTGTGTTCAGCCTGAGGTGGATCAGCGCCCATTCATGGGTGAAGTAGTTCAAGCTCTAAAGTTGGTATGCAATGAAGGCAGCGAGTTCAATGAATCCACAAGCTTTAGCCAAGATTTTCATATCCAAGATGTTGAGGCTATGAGTAGAGCAAGTATGGATATAGACATTGACCCAACGCTATCTGCCGAGCTGTTCACTTCATCAGCGCGTTATGATGCTACGGATGCGTCTGGTTCTTTCCGAAGATACTCAAGTTCAGGTCCTCTAAGAGTAGGGAGAGCTGGATTCAACAAAGAGAGGGGCCTGTCAACAGGCAGCTCAAGTGAACACGTTGGGCTACAAAGGTTTAGGATTGATTCAGAATAGTCAGCCTGCAAGCAGCTCATGAGATGATGTGCGCATCGAAGAAATACGCATTGGACAATTTTTTCCAAGCCAGATTTCGTACTTATATATCGTGAATATATGTGAAAAATGGCGAAAGGTGTAAACATCAGTGTGCCAGCTTCACCTGTGACCGGGAGTTACCTCCTGGGTCTGGGTGGCTTGGCAATGGAGGCAGTGCAGAACTGAACAGTTACTGCTGCTGTCTACTGCTCCCGTCGACTTCTTTGGAAGCTGAAACAAGACTTCACACAGATTTTTGTACAGTTCTAGAGATGTATAGATGCTTTTAGGAAAAAGAGGTGTACGCAAACGAGTTTTTCAGCTGTAATTCGCCATGTACCGTAACAGGTTTCGCCGTTGCAGCACGTGCAAAATCAACTAAAGGGTGCTCGTGCACACAGTGTCACCATTTTTGAGTTCAATGGGGGGAAAAGTCATCCTGCAACCTTTGCACATTTATCTGTTGCCCATATATTGTCACTGATGCTGGACTTGTTATTTGTTAATTAATGTCAGACAACGAAAGATGGTTCTTTGGTCACTACGAATGTGACAAAACTGGATAGTTTTGGTGTACAGGCAAGGCAATGTCACAAACGAAGTGAGCTTACATGGGCCCGAAAACTTGTGCCTGGTAAATTTTGTGATTTCAGGCATGTCCAGACACAAGCATAAAAAACCCCGACCTGATAGCAAAAGAAAAATTACAGAAGTCAAGATGACACTACCACATTAAATGGCTGCAATTGCATTCCAGGTTACAAGCGGTCAAAATTAAATGGCTGCAATTGCATTCCAGGTTACAAGCGGTCAAAATACATTTGGTGGCCATAGTTCAGACTGGAGCAAGACAAAATCAATCACATATCCCATGCTGAATACAACACCTTCCTAGAACAAACCACACTGAAAAAATAGTGGGGGCTGGGAAGTATTCATCTGGTAGTTGCCGTAGCCTACATCGTTACATCCAAAATGTAGGGCCGCCTGCATCAAATCATTTGCACGGCCAAGGAAGCTGGTAATCGGCAGAGAAGATGAACAAAAAATAGACATTGCACCAAACAAATATTGAGGGCAAAATACTAAACAAACCAAACTGGTAAACAGGAGAGAAAAGATCGTCGTCACCGCAAGAACTAAGACACCTACGGAAGTGTGTACATGTCTGCGTGTTAGGCTGCTAAAGGAGCTTCCTTTTCCTCAGCTGCAACATCTTGTTGGTCAGCTGCAGCTGGAGCAGCGTCCTTTTCTTTGTCTAGAGATACAGCTGCTGAGAGCCAATCTGAAGCTGGGGGTCCCATTTCAGGCTCCACTTGCCCATGAACATTCAGAGGGGTGACAGATATCTGTAGGTTGTAAAGTGGGGTGAATACTTGGCCATTTGAAAGAGGAGAGAGAGGGAGGGAGGGAGGGAGATGGGAGCTCACAAATCCATTCTCCAAAGCTCTCAAATCGACATCCTCATCTAAATCTTCATGTCGCTTCTCGACAAACTGCATTTTGATGTAACAAGAGAAGAAAACAGTTCTCAGTATGCCTTCTAGACTCGTAAATATAAATAACAGTAGAATAGCTCAAGTCAAAGAAGCAGTTTGTACAACAACCAACAATGTGATTAATTTCTATGTCAAATTGACTAGAAAGTGTAATCACCTCAGCACGGAATAACTTCTTCACTACTTCTCGAATCTCTTGTTTACCAGCAGCTGCAACAGACTCAACCTCGACCGTCTTTCGTTGAGCACTAGCTCTACGTGCAGCTCCCTAAAGATGAAGGCCACAATCAGTTCAATAATGTGCTGGCCAGGACATGAAAAATTTTCTGTGCCATAAAGAGATATCATCTTACTGCTGCAGATGCATCCTTCCCAAGCTGCGCCAGCTGAATACCGAGGCTTTGATGCATGCCCATGAAGTGAGTAGCAGATGAGGGCCTGCTTGCTGACACAGCTTGCCAACTTTGAGCAGGACTGTATCCACTCTGTTTGGTCAACTTGAAACCCTGGCATCAGAAGAGATATAAAATTAAATAGTAATTAGATTTAAAGGGGAAGAATGCAAATCAACTCAAGATAAATTCAAGTGATGTGCTTCGCCATTATCATTATGTCCACAGATCATAATTGGCTTCTACTTAGCAAAAGGTTGACACGCTTTGCAGATAATTGAATAAACCATATGATTAGCATATTCTTATGAAGAAAGCTTGAGGAATATTGGTGCGCTTGTGGATGAACCACTAAGGTAATGCCTACAGGCTTAGCATTCTGTCACAGCTCAGCAGTCAAAGTCAAGCTATGAACTTATAATGGATGAAAGCAGCAATTAACCCACTGGGACACAAATTGAGACAGTGCCGCACTAGGCTACAGCATACATGGCAACATGGTACTCAAGGAAGTTCAGACCCAAGATGTCAGATAGATCCACATGATTATTATAATGTTTTAAGTCGATATAACAAGTGAGGTAAGTCCTAAGTAATAGTGAGGAAATTGAAGCAGTATATGATGCTTAGCCGATCTTATAATTGCAACTTCTTGCTCTAGCCGGTCACAATGGTGGGCCCAAGATATGATTTTAACTAAGTGCCAAAGTACAATAACCAAATGAGTTCACGTAATCCTAGAGCTTTGGTGTAACCATTCCCTCAAAAGTGGAGTTTAAGATTCAGAGTATCATTGAGAAAATGACCTTATTTGCAGATGGTGCACTTGGAACTCCAATATTCAGTAGGCATCCTCTGAGGAAAATTCCTTTCACAATGTCATCCAAGGCAGCATTTATCAATGGTAAACAGGCCTGAGCTGCATCCTTGAAGTCACTGTCTTTGGTTTCATCCTTCTTCCTAGTCACATATACCCATCACGTATTGTTATTATCATGGACCAGCCACATTAATCATGTAGAAAATTTGAAATATAAATTCAATACAGGTGGGAGCATCTCACCAATTCAATGAGATTGCAATTGAAGGTACCCCATACGCTAAGGCCTCCCTTGCAGCAGCAATGGCAGAAGAGTGGAACCTATAGAGTTCTAAAATGAATCAATAATAAAATAGAAAATGGACAGTAAATAAACCATTTCTGAAATAAGAGCATACATCTCATATCCACAATTTGGTCCTGTGTTGATACCGCTGATCACCTGTATAAACAAATTTAAGTTGTTATTTTTAAAACCACAAATCAAATTACCATCATGATAGTAACATTTGGAAATCCAATTCCGAAAGAATAAACAAGCACGGTACCAAAGCAGGAGACGACCATGGAAACAGCCTCCCAGATAAGGCCAGTGAGACACAGTCAACCGGCGTGCCTAAGTTTGCAACGATCAAAGTCAGCAAAGATAAAATATTGGGATCACCGGGCTCAGGAATGCGTGACCCAAATTGCGCACAATTAAATGAACGGCCCTCACCTGATATCTCAAAAGCTTTAGCACCTGTGAAATCCACGGATGTCGCGGTGATGGTTTCACGGATGGTAATTGAGTGGCCGCAGGCTGGCTTGTCCCTTCAAATAAACAAAGGGTCGCATATCAGTTCAGCTACACAATCACAGGCAAATGGCAACAAAATCACTATGTAATGGCAGCAAACAGGGCGTCCCAAATCGGGACTACTTAATCTCCCAACAAATCCAATGGAAGCAAACAATATTTTGCGATCATGAGAGCAATGTAAGGGGAAATTAAGACGCCTGGATTTTCGGATAGCAGCACGTACGATTCGGGGGCACACACGTGGACGTCGCAGCGGCCGCCGGCAACGAGGGCGTCGACGAGCGCTGCGAGACCCGCCGACCGGATCCCCCCGGCACAGGTCAGCAGCACGATGGGCCTCGCCGGCGCACCATCTCCCGCGGGGGCATCGGAAGCCTCCGCCTCCGGAGACGAGGCCTCAGCCTCGCCGGCTGCGGCGGCGGTGCTGACCTCGGCCGCGGGCGTGCGGCGTGCGGCGAGCACGGACTGGAGGTTGGAGACGAGCGCGGCCGGGAGCGGGTTGCGCTTCGGAGCGTCCTCGCCGGAGGTCGACTCCATCGGCCTCATCGCCGGAGAGAGGTTATTTGCCTGCCGCCTTGTCCCGGGGATGGCGTGCGGGAGGAGCGGCGAAGAGGGGAAGAGGGAGAGAGAGGTGTACGGACGAAGGAAGGAAGGAAGGAAGCGGCGGTGGTGACGGGGAGGGGGATGGGGACTTGGGGAGGGAGGTGGAAATGGACTGAAATAGCCAAATGGGCTGGGCGCGCGTTCTTTATGGATTCCAAGGCCGGGCCCGCTTTACGTGTAGGGTGAGCCAAATGCGGTTGTGTCGTCATTTGATGATTAAATCGTCCATTTGGAACGAAACCTAAACCACTGAATGCATCCAATGATTTGTTAACTTTGGGATTAGCTAGAGAGCCATTTTTTAAAACTAGAGAGAGAGAGAGAGAGCCTTTCTTTGACCGATGCCTGTTCAGTAGACTCAGGGTCTTCGCTTTTTTATATGTGGACACACTTTTTACCACCAGCCAATGTGTCGGTTTGGTTGACTAAAGAGTCGTACCTTAGGTTCGAATAACAATGTAGAGTACAGAGCACACATCGATGATACTACTCTTTCCAATCCAAATTATAATTTACTTCAATTTATTTTAAGTTAGATTACTTTGACTTTAACCAAGTGTATAGAAGAATACATTAATATTTACAAGTTCAAATTAGTATAGTATCAAGACATTTGTATGTTTCATTAACGTGTAGTAAATATTTCTATAAACTTATCTAGATTGGAAAAGTTTGACTTAGTATACATAACCGGCTAATGTTTTCTGTGGCTGATAAGCTAGTTGAAGCTGATTTGTTGTGAGAGAGAAACACTGTTCTATGGCTGATAAGCTGAAGCTGATTTGTTGTGAGAGAAATATAGTATGACTTAGTGAATTGTAGTTTGAAACAGAGTGAGCGGTAGAACTTGCGGCACATCACGGTTGGGACAAGTCATATCAAAACCGAAAATGTGTTTTACAAACTGTGAAATCCATAATGCTCAAAATGCTTGGAAAAAGTTAAAAATATATACATGTATATAGTAGGTAGGGACATGGTGCTGTGGGCATGCACAAAAGTCTTAAGACCAAAACTCAACTTGCATTTACAAATATGTTAAAAGAAGTGTCCCACTTTTTTTTTTAAAAAAAAAAGGAGAGAAGTGTCCCCGTTCCGGCATTTACGACACTCTGCGCGCGAGTGGGGCTACCGTACGTTAGTTCGTCGGCAGGACGGCAACGTTGATGCAGCATCCAAAAAATACATTTGTGATTTGTGTATTCGTTTGTCAAACTAATTAAAGTATAGGATAGGAGTGTTACCCTTTTTTATTCAAGTACAGGAGTATTGCCCATGAGGCGAGAGACGACGACAGGCACGAAGAGGACGGTATCGTTTACTGCGCTCGATGGCAGAATAATGGAGCAGTACGTGGTCTGAGTGGGGGCGCACGCATAACGCATGTATGTAGCGCCGATCGGTTGTACGTGCGGATCGCATAATTGGGATTCGGAGGCCAGCCGATCGATGTGGATTTTTTTTTAATTTTAACACTTTTTGAAAACTAATTCTAAATTTAACATTATCGGTTTTTTTTAAACTAACACTTTTGGTCACGTCTATTGCCCTGGTGTGGCCAAATGCCTGTGCCATACCATGCATGGTGGCGCGGCAACGAGCTGACGTGGCGACGACTGAAATAGCTGACCGCTGACGTGGCAGGGCCTGCCGCGCCACGGATCTTGGCGCGGCAGTGCCGTGCTAAGATCGGTGGCGCGGTAGAGCCCACAACGCCCACTGTGAGACTGCAGGGCACCACACGGGCGATGGAGTGGGCACGCCTACTCTGCAGGAGCTAACACCTTTCCGCAGCGTGCACAGTGCCGCCTTAGAGAGCATCGCGTCCAACGCCAGAGGTGAGCAGTAGCATATGGGCTAAGCCCAGGCATCGTCGGTACGTGTCTCCTGCACCGCGTGCGGCGCGCTGACGCCTGTGCGACTCTAGAAAGGGTCACGTCAGAAGGCAATCCCCTGGTACGAGTGCTGACTGACTGCGATGCATCGGTCCTGCCACTAGCCTAGCTGCGGTGTAGCTGGACAATGAACACTGAGACCTCAGAACGGCAAGAGTGGGATCCATCGTTGATTGATCCCACCGTCCTCCCTACTTGCTGCTCCTTGCTAGTACCAGTGAGCAGTAAAAAAACAACTGTTCAGTACACGGTGAGCAATGGTCTATGCGTTGCACTGCACGAATACGAAAACATATCATGCGTTACCGGCCCCTACGGTGTTACCGTGTCACCAAATAATGTAGCACCTAACATAGTTACACAAAAAGTTGCAACAAAAATACAAATGGGTAGAGAATGCAAACATCTACGTATACATGCAAAACTTGAGATGCAATACAAATACGTGTGGAGATAAAGAAGTAAAATTAACACATGAAAAGTTACGAGCGCAAACAACTTGTCTTTTGCCCATACAACATCACGTGTATAATTTTATAAAAGAAAAGTGCCGCGCCGACGGTGAGAAAGAAAGGGTCAGTCTGGCCCGACAAATACGAGGACCGACAAAGTGTTATATATAATCATAATATTTGTTGCGGCATCGCGTGTATAAGGCCCTGTTTGGTTCTACAGGACCTTCTAAAATTCCTGTCACATCAAATGTTTGAACACATGCATAGAGTATTAAATATAGACTAATTACGAAACTAATTGTACAACTTACGACTAGTTTGCGAGACGAATCTTTTAAGCCTAATTAGCCCATGATTTGACAACATGGTGCTACAGTAACATATGCTAACGACAGATTAATTAGCCTTAAAAAATTCATCTCAGAAATTAGCCTCCTAATCGGGTTTATAATTAATCTATATTTAATGCTTCTTATTAGTATCTAAACATTCAATGTGACATGAATTTTATGAGCGACTAAAGAACCAAACACCCCCTAATTTTATAAAAGAAAAGTATCGGAGTAGTTCTCTTATCATTTATTTCTTCTCAGCCATGGGAGAAGGCATGCCTGCGCACTGAACTGCAGCTTAAAAGCACAACTGTTGGTGCCACCTACCACTATGCTGACAAATGTGCCCCGCTGACTGCAGCAGCTGAGCTAATAGCCTGACATGTACTCCTCCTACTAGTACTCCTATCAAACAGGCACGATACGAGCACGATTGACAGTGCGTGAAGCATGAAACGATGGGCTGCTGTTTTTTATTTCTTTCAAGTGCCTGAGCCCTGCACGTCGTCCCGCCTCGTCCCATCGCTGCCCACTCCATCGCCCACGCCTCTATGCGCACTGTAGCACTGACCATGCCATCGCACGCGCCTGACCGTGCCACGGACTGCCTTCTGACGTGACCCTTTCTGGAGTCACGCAGGCGTCAGCGTGCCGCATGCAGTGTAGGAGACACGTGCCGACGTTGCCCTGGCTCAGCCCATGCGCTACTGCTCACGTCTAGCGTGCGGCACTGTGCACGCCGCGGAAAGGTGTCAGCTCCTGCAGTAGGTGTGCCCACTCCATCGCCCGCGCGGTGCCCTGCAATCTCACAGTAGGCGTCATGGGCTCTGCCGCGTCACGGATCAGGGCGCGGCACTGTCGCGCCAAGATCGGTGGTGCAGCAGGTCCTGCCACGTCAGCGGTCAACGATTCCGGTCGCCGCCACGTCAGCTCGTTGCCGCGCCATCATGCATGACGCGACACAGGCATTTGGCCGTGCCAGGGCAATAGGCGCGGCCAAAAGTGTTAGTTTAAAAAAATCGACAGTGTTAGATTTAGAATTAGTTTTTAAAAAGTGTTAAAATTAAAAAAAATCTCGATGTGCATGGCAGTGGTCGCGCCGGCCCAGTGCAGCGCCATGTGATCCCTTTTCAGACCTCATGTGAGACCGGGGCCGGTGAGTAGGAGCATATCGATCGGTCCGTGGTAGGCGGCAGGCGGCAGGGCAGGGGTCCGGACTCCAGATGAACGGATCGACGACGCAGCTGTGGCGTTGGCGTCAGATACACCGGCGTGCCGCGCGCGACGAAAATTAAAAAGGCTATTTTGAAATGTCGGTCCGAGTGGCAGCCGGCAGGGGAGAATTTTTTACATTTTAGCCTTTTTTAAAAGTTTCTCACAAATAGATCTCTGGCGGAAAGAATTTAGAAAATGGAACATTAGCTCAGCGCCATTGGTGCTGGCGCCGAGCTAACACGTCTCGGCGTCAGCGTCTCTAGCGCGCGAGCTCCTGGGCACGGTAGATGATATGGCAGTGAGCTCGGCGCCAGTCACTCTGACGCCGAGCTCAGCGCCAGAGTGACTAACGTCGAGCTCCCTGCCATTTAACCCCGGCCAACCTTTCTGCCCAAGCGTTCTTCCTCTTCTTTTTCCTTCCTCTCGGGTTTTCTCTCTCCCCACTTCACCCTACCTCACGAATCGGCATATTAAACCTTAGAAACTTTGATTTGATCCGGTGATTGAACGGTGCGACCAACTCATCAGACAACACAATCGGTGATTGAACGGTGCGACCAACTCGAGATCTATGCTCATATAACTTCTTCTCCTCATACCTTGCACGAGCCAGCTCTGCGGCATGTTCCTCATTGCAACCAATCCCTTCATGTATAAAATGCAATCAGTTAGCAACGCGATTATATTTCATTTAAAATCATGCAACGAAAAAATGCTTTTCAAGCACTCACTGCCACATAATGCAACAACATGCTCGTTCAAGACCTGTATCTGTACTCTTGTCTCCTCCCTTGCCTCATTCCTTGCCCTCTCCTCCTCTAACGTCATCCGCCTCTCCAATCCCCATTTGTTAAGCCCAACATCGATCGGGTTACATATACCGCGCTGTCTAGCAAACTCACGCATCTTTTCTTTATGATGTTTAATGAATTGGTTGATGTAGTCAGGTGTATATCTCCTCTTCTGTGCAATTACTTGCCTCTTCTTCAGTTCATCCAAGAACTTAGCTTGACCATCATAACATTCCCACCTGCATTTCCTAGTGCTCTGTTTAAACGATAAATTCTATCATATATGTCTTAGCAAAAGAAACAAAATACGATTTCATGTTTACCACAAAAATAACCAACCTCATCATACTCAACCATATGGTCGCAATAATAGCCTATTCTAAGCTCTGAAGGGACTAGACCATAGTTAGATTTAACACCACATTCACACATGACATGAGGTGCTTTGTAAATTACCCTTTCTTTCTTCTTTTTCTTAACCTTTCGCGGTTCTTCCAACCATTGATTCTTAGGACCATACAACCACTCCTTGAAACGACACTTCGCCATTGAAAACACCTAAATAAGTAGACATTAGTACATGAACATATATAGCTCAACATTTCAACACATACACTTTGTACTTACTTCATGCTTGTTTAGACACACAAACTTCAACGTATTCTCAGGGTTTATCAGAGCTCGATCTCCGCAATCGCACAGAGGAGATTCCTCGAGTCGTCTAACTGTGGCAAGGTGCTTCTCCTTAGTCGTCATTGGCGGAGAGTTAGGGAGGGTGGAACCCACCGCTTGAAGTGCTCACGTGGATGTCTCCCTCTAAACCAATCGTTGAAAAGGAGGTACCTAGGATCAAACTTGTCTGCACCGTCGATCCACTGAAAGAAAAAGCACCTCTCATGGTCCTACACAACGAGATTCCAACAAAATATTATTAGCATACTTACACAAATAAAGAAAAATGATAGTGGAAATAATTTCTTACATTAAAACGACTGCATGTGTAGAAGCAACGCGCCGCTGTGTCTGGATGTTTCGATTGAAAAACATGGGCCGAGAAACCACAGTCACAATTAGGGACATGGAGGTCAGGAGGGACGAGGCATCTTTGCTAGACGCGTTGGAGTATAATTCGCGAGGACGACCCTGTTTTCGCCAAAACTCCTCACAAAATATTTCTTGCATCTAACAAAATAGATGTAATTTAACAAACATAAATCAAAACATCATAAATAAATGTCAATAAGAACCATAACTATAATACAACCAATTTTGTTATAGGAACCCAAAGCAGTTAACATTAAACCATATACGTAGAGTTTCCCATTTGATGCACAATAATGAACTCATAACATAACTACATGCTCCTAGGTTTACTAGCTTTTTCACGTCTTAGCATCATCCTACGGTTGTATAATACATATATTGATGGATACAATGAAACCCTAAGTGATGACGATTATTACGTTCAAAAATCCGACTAATACATACCGAATCGATGCGAAAAAAATTAGGAGGGGAGCGAGGATACCTTGCTCTCGAAGATTTACGGATCAAAACAAAGTTTTCCAGGTCCAATATGTCGATTCATGAGGTATGATGAAGTGGAGAGAGAAAAAACCCGAGAGGGAGGAGAAAGAAGAGGAAGAACGCTCGGGCAGAAAGGTTGGCCGGGGTTAAATGGCAGGGAGCTCGGTGCCAGTTAGCTCGGCGCCAGAGTGACTGGCGCCGAGCTCACTGCCATGTTATCTATCGTGCCCAGGAGCTTGGCGACAGAGACGCTGGCGCCGAGACGTGTTAGCTCGGCACCAGCACCAATGACGCCGAGCTAAGAATCTATTTTCTAAATTTTTTCGTCAGAGATCTATTTATGAGAAACTTTCTTTAAAAAAAACAAAAGAGTTACAATGTAAAAAATTCGGCCGGCAGGGCAGCGCGGCGCGGGCGCTAGAGGCAGAGCTGATGAAGCCTGTCGATCGCGTTCGCGTCGGGCGCGACGTTGGCGCGTCTCAATGGCGCCGAGCCGCCGCCGACGCCTGTAGGACCAAGACCAGGACCATGCATGCACGGTCGGCGGCTTTTGGCCTTGGCCGGGCACGCCCGGTCCCGGACCTAATCCACGCCCACGCGGTTCTGCCGATCTGTACAGTAGTAGCACTGTAGCATACAGCACTAGCGCTCAAAAGCTGACATGGCATCAAAAGGTGTCGAGTTAGCGCGCGCGTAAAGAGCGAGCTGCCGTAGACTAGCGCTGATGACAGTTACATGCTGATCGGATGAGATTAATTTGACAAAACTTTACCACATTCAAACGTTCCATTGGAGCCATCTTACTGTACATTTTATTTTCGCAGCTATCGTGTCAGAAGCCTGCAGGATGGTCCAGTCCTGCTGGTGCCACGTTCAATAATGAGACTTGGCCAGCATTATTATTAGAGTTAAATGCATCAGAGGTCCTCGAACTTGTAAACGTGTGTCATATAGGTACATGAGCTTTGAAAATATATTTCTAGGTTCTTAAACTTGTTAAGTGATATACTGCAGGTCCATACTAGCCATGTGGATATATTTTTTTACTAATGTGGCATGCTAGAGTGACATGTATTTTTTTATTTAACCCCTTAGTTTTATTTTTCTCCTAAATAAGAGACATTGGGTCTGTTCGCTTGTCAGAATTCTGGAGGAATCTGGATGGTTTGGAGGAATGCTGGATGAATTTGTGAGAGAAAAACATTGTTCTGAATAAAAAAATAAGCAGATCAAGGCCACTACCTTCTCCTCTCCCACCTCATATGGCTAACGCCATGTGGTCCAGCGCTAGCTCTATGTCGAGTTGTCAACGTGCACGTAGACGGCCCCAAGCCCCAGGTCGTCCATTAGCCGCCCACGCTCGGAGTCGAGGGAGGGCGTGGGCGTAGCGCGGCGCGGCGACTGGCTGCCTGCGCTAGACGGCATACCAGAGGAAGCGTAGAGCGCCGTCCGCCGTCGTCGCTGTGACTGCGAGCGAGCAAAGGCTGAGCTGCGGACCGTGGTGGAGCGGTGCATGCTCGCGTAACAGCACTATGCCACCCGCAGGCGCGTGCTGTTGCGGGAGGACAGGGCACCGGAGAGCGCCCTGTCGGATCAGCTCGCCACCCTGCAGGAGGACATCGCCAACCGCACGCTCCTGCCCATCGTGAGGCAGCGCGGCTAGCTTGCCACGGCGGCAGCGGCTGCGGTGGCACCGCTCGACGCTGCTCGCGGAACCTGCCCCGGCGCGGATGCCGAGGTGGACGCGGCGCTGGACAGCTACAAGGCCGCGCTGTCGCGGCTGCTGGTGGAGGCCGACGAGCTGAGGATGGCGACGACGTGGGCGTTGACGACGGAGATCCTGACGCCGCGGCAAACGGTGGAGATGCTGGCGGCAGGCAAGCACCTGTACCTCCGTCCGCGATTGGTGTCGCCGTAGGGAAGGAGCAGCTGGCGCAAACAGCAATAGCTTAACGGGCCGACGACGGGACGGCCGACAACACCTCCGCCGCCGTCAGCCGGAACCCATGAAAGGCTTGCCATTCCTCAACCTTGCCTGCAGCTAGCATCCGTGTGTAGCGTGCGTGAACAACAACGGCCGAATATTTCAGTACGCACATGTGCTACACGAGGCGCGCGGACGGGGCCCGGTCCGGGCCGCGGCGGGACGTGAACACGCAGCACGCATGATGAGGCCTGGACACGCAAGAGGGGGCTCTGGGTTTGTCTTGTTGGATTTAGGCTCATGTTTGGCCTAATCTGAAAATTCCAAAGCATGCACAACCTATAGTCCCATATTGCTAATTCAAGGAGAGGTTGCCTTGCTTAAATATGGGAGTCTCCTCTCTATGCAAAATAGGTGAAAATGAGAGAGAATGAGACTGTTGCTACACGCACGCGCAGCTCGCGCGCATTTTTCGCGTGAAAAATCGCGTGACTTGTGACTTGTGACTTGCGTACGTGTACAGCATGCTATTATTTGTGCAGTTTCTATTTTTTATGCTGAGCGTAATGGCGCTTCAATGTGATTGAAACTGCCGTTTTAAACAGTAATAAGGTGTGTCAGTTTCTGCTGTTTGATTGCAGCATTTTCTGTCATTAAATTGGGCAGTTTTTACTGCTTGATGAAGGGAATTGATGCACTATGAAGGCCTATAAAACCAGGAGACGTCCTGGTTGAAGGGTACGGATTCACACGCTCACTTTCCCACTCGCTGTGCTGAGATTCTCGCTGCTGCGCCTCGTCGACCTTTGAGTTCGGCGTGCACCGGACTTGAAGAGAGCGGGATCTCCGAAACCACTGCCGCGAGACTCCTGCACGGGGCGGCAATCAGGTTTTTGGGCAGCGTCTACACGCGACCGCTTGGTGATCTGCAACATCTACTTCAACACGTTCGACTACGTTTTGCGTGGGATCATTGAGTAATTTCCTTGCGCAATCCTGTTCTAGTCAATATGTTGCCTGTTTACTTGTGTTATGTGCTTGCATCATTTTTTATATATGAGTTTTTCCTCCAAACAAAATCTGGAATGTATATTAGGCACTTATTTTCAACATGTCTCTGGCGTCGCCTTCAGTGCCCCGTCATTACCGCTGAGGCCGGGCAAAACGAGGCAGACTGGCGTGCACAGCCACACAGGCCAGCATGGACCATCGCCAGGCGCACGCCCGCGCCTTCCTCCGGCTCCGAGCGCGGCAGCGACACGGCCGTGACTATATGCCGGCGACTCGACGCAGATCCGGCTCCGCTATACTGCCTCTGCGTGACGCCCGCGGCGATGCGCTCTAGCTCGCTCCCTGCTCACCACGACAGGGTGCCGACGGTGCTGGCGTGCTCTACTTCCTGGACGAGAGGTTGTTCCCGAGGCGGCGCTGCGGTTGATGGCCGACCTCGGGCTGGGGGCCGCGAACGTGCACGTCGACGTGCGTGGAGCTGGCGCTGGACATGGAAGGTGAGAGAGGAGAAAGGCGTCTCTTTTTTAAAAGAAAAATAAAACTGAGGGGTTAAATAAAAAATACATGCCGCTCTATTAATGCCACGTCAGTAAAAATGTCCATATACCTGACATGGGCCTGCGGTGTACTACTTAATAAATTTAGAGGGTTTAGAAATGCATTTTCAAAGTTCATGTATACACGCTTAAAAGTTCAAGGGCACATGCATTTAACTCTTATTATTATGTCCGTACTGCAGTCTGTACTCCTCTCATGTATGGTACGTACAGCTGAGAATTAATACTGTGCTCTAGCAAGAGCATCACGAAGGTTGCTACAGTGATCGCACCGTACGTACGGTATTTCATCATTTTTACCCCAGAAACACAAGCTATTATTAGTGATCCCATGATTAACCAACGGGGTTGCCTGGTTTCAAGGCCGACCGGTGCAACTATAGCCAATTAAACAGTGGAACCTAGCTGGCTACGGATCCGAGACATCTCGCATGCACACATCACATCGACCCTTGAAAGCCAACGCCCAGACCTGACCTACAGGGGCCGGCCGGGAGCCGCGTGCGTTGCGTACGCACGTCGTCGGAAATTATTGCCCGAGGAAAAACGCGCGCGGGCGCGGCCGACATGGCGAGGGCAGCGGCGGCGGCGGCGATGATGGTGCTCGCCGTGGTGGCGCTGACGCTGGCGCTGGCCGCGGTGCCGCGCGCCGAGGCCGGGCAGAACTGCATCTGCGAGTGCATGAAGCTGTGCATGCGGACGCGGGTCCCGAGCATGGGCCAGTGCGCGGGCAAGTGCCGGGAGAACGCCTGCACCAAGAGCTGCGAGGAGGCTTGCACGCTCAAGGGCTTCCCCAAGCTGCCCAGCGAGGGCATTTCGGCCTGCGAGGTGGAGCCGCTCACCCCCGACGAGGTGCACATGCTGCACTGAACGAACCACGGGCCGGCGCCACCACTGACCACTTGTTCTTCGATCATTTTGTGTCCGTGGTGCGAGCGATGTGACCGGAGCCTACTGTTTACCGGTCGGCCCGGCCGTGATCTGTGCTGCCGTTGTGCATGAATTTCACGCTGTTTTCTTTGGTACGTGGTATGTACGTGCCCCGCCCGTTCTCAATGCATATGCATGGCTCTGTACCGCTCCATGTTCCCGACATTCGTTGGCCCGGTTGTCCCCAACACACACATGCTCTCAGCTGCAAGCTGCTGTCACGTGTGTCAATTGTCATGTGCTCCTGGCCGTATTATGAAAACAAACAAGTATAGCCCAGGCCCCAATGTCCGAAAAACTGTTTTTTGGGCCCGTAACATCAAAACCAAGCAAAATCGGCTCAGAAAATGAGTCGCCCTCTTGCTGCCAGCAGCCTCTCCTCCTCGCGGCCCCATGGGGCCAAACCACAACCACCGGGCGGCGGCCGTGTCATTTGGATAAGGAAAAAAGTCCAATTTAAAAACTATCGTGATCTCCCTCATGAGATTGAGACTATGGTGACCAGCGATTTGGCTGGCACTAATGAGTAATAAAGAGCACCTTGAATTAAAAAAAATATTTTTTATTTTTTCTCAACTAATTTTTTTTATTTTTTCTCAACTTTTGAAAACCGTTTACTTTTGCACCTTGGCAATTTTGATGGCGGCTTTGCTGATGTGGCGCCACGTTAAAAGAGGTAAATCAGAAGGTGAAAGTTCAAGAAGGTAAATTGGACTAGAAATATTTTTATAAATAATTCAAAAATTCATTCAACCAGATTTTAGGATTTTTAATTGCATTATATTTTCATGCAAAAATATATTGGTACAATTTCTATTTAAAAAAATAAAATTTTAGATATCTTTTATAAAAAATTCTAGTTCAATTTGTCTCCTTCAACATTCAATTTAGTCCGATTTTCCTCATTTGACGTGACGCCACATCAGCAAAATCACCATCAAAAGCGCTTAAGGTGCAAAAGCGAATGGTTTTAAAAAGTTGAGGAGATTAAAAAAATGGTTTGGTAGATTAGTGAGGAAAAATCGGAGGACCACGATAGTTGAGGATGTAAATTGAACTTTTTTCCCCTTTGCGTGCATATCGCATCTGGTTCGGGTAGCCCGTCGGCGGCTGGGCCGTGGCGGGCTTTGCCAGTGGCAACACGGGCGCCTGTCCCGTCCCGAGAACAAAGGTTTGTTGGGGAAATCTGGACGGCACGGCCGCACGCCCGCACGGGTGTGGCGGCCTGCCCACTGGTGTCCGCGGTCCGCCTATCTGGGTGTGGTCGCAGGGCGCGTCACGGGGGCACACGAGGCGCGTAGCGCCGTAGCCGCGCCACGCCGAACGGCTGCGTTCGTGCAGTGATGGTGACGCGAGAGACCCGGACGTGCGTAACGAAAACAGGAAGGCCGAACTCAATGACGCGCTAACTTTCTGCTCGCAACGCAAGCAGTGCAAGCTTCACGATTTGAGGCGGCCTCTGAGCTTCTGTGCAAGGGGTGATTTGATCTCGTGATCGACCTGTTGCTCTCTGTCGCTGGACACGTAGACTCGTGGCGTGCATGTGGGCTCCCACTTTTCTCAAGGACAGACATGTTGTCGGCTGTCCCATCTCCATTGATGAAATTTCTACAGACGCGGAAGTTTCCTGACTCTTTGCTATTACCTAAAACAGACGCGCGTAGGCGGTGGAAAAGATGCGATTGCCCCTCTAGTTTGGCGACAAAGGTTGAGATATTTGTTTGACTTGGCAAACCTTGCGTGGAAGAAGGGGTTAGAGAAACCCTCTAGTTTTCCATTTCCTACAAAAAATGCATCCACCCTTTTTTTTATATGCCTGGATAAATTTAGTCCTAACTGCTTTTTCTAAGGCCCTGTTTGGCCGGGCTCCCGCGGGCTCCGGCTCCTGCACTGTAGCCGGGTGTCGGCCGCCCGAGGCCGACAGGTGCCTACAAGAGCCGGAGCCGCCGGAGCCCGGCCAAACGGGGCCTAACTCTTGCATGCGCACGTAGAGACTGGACACAAAAGTCTTTTGACAGGTTTAAGGTCATCTTGGTTGCTCTGTTGTGGGCCTCCAAGCATGAGGCCCTTCAGGCGCTATTTTCTGATCGTGTGGCCATGGAGCTAGATTTCACTGGGTTGGAGGACAATGCCCTTTAGCTCGCTTGGTTTAGGGCCTACTTTGTTGTTTGTTGTCGTGCTAGTAGCTTAACGTTATCGCCTAGTAGTTTATTTGTAATCACAACCAAGGGATCTCAGGGGATGTCTTGGCTAGGTAATGATCACCAATTACAGTCCAAGCTTTGTATTGTTAAACTCTACTTCTGCTTAATGAAAAATGTGCCTCAGCATGGCCGCGAAAAAAAATCATTGCCTGATGTAAATTTCGATTTAGCCATCGCTATCCAAACTAGTTGCAACAATTTTCAGATTACAGCCGAAGTATGCCACTAGGCAAGTAAAGATAACACTTCTTAGGTGCCTGATTTTTTGTTGTTGTTCAGTTAACATATGTAGATATATGGAAGAAAATTGTGGATTGTCTCTTGTTAGTTGTCCTTTTAATTATACAAGTTGATCGTATAAAATTGTTCCTAGAAAAATTAAAGAACCTGAAATATATAACAGCTCTCTAAAAAGAATGTATATAGTGTGTGCACCATTCATATGCATGTAAAAAAGAGGTACATTGTCATGAATAATATAAGAATCTCTAGCCGCGCATCCATGTTCAATAACTTGCACACTACAAATAGCTGTAAAGGAGTTTCAAGTACTATTCCTTCTTGGCACGTGATCGACACCCACTTATATATATGCTTACCTTCACTACACATTAACGTTATATACGTAAACATATTTACATGTAACTTATGTTGTTACTACCCCTGAGAGAAACCTAAATCTATATTAATTATTTCATAAATTCTATACTTAATTATATCTGATATAATACTTGGTGCTTGATGATGAATCATCCATCTATCGAATTGAAGTAAGGTGATAAGATGAATTCAGGGAATCCAACAATGAGACTGCATGCCGGCGTTCGCCGAGAAGCTGTTGAGAGATGAAGCGCTGGCAGCCGACGTCGACGACGACCCCGCCAGGATGGCTTCCATGAAGTCCATCACTGGAGCCATAGACGGTTCGGGCATGAAATCGCCGGCGGCGCACTTGGGTTCAAGAAACACCGGGATCAGGCTCCGCGCCGTGGCGCCTTCTTCCTGTTGTGGCACGAGATCGGCAGCTGGCGGCTTGCACTGGCTCGCGCCGCCGCCGCCGCCGTCCTCCGACGGGTAGACGTCCGCCGCGCGGCCGCACTGCTTGACGAACTCCCCGTCGACGGCGGCGTACTGGAGATCGCCGCCGCCGTCGTGGCCGGGGAGGAAGAGCGGCTGGGAGCCGAAATCCGCCCACGCAGCGGGGTTGTTGTGCAGCATGGGAGGAGGAGGAGACTGCGTGACGCCCACCGCTGCTTGAGCTGACGCTCTGTCCGCCGCCCCGTTCAGCGGCGCGCATCCGGCGGCCGCGAGGCCCTGCCCTGCTCCATCCAGAATGTTGTAGTACAGGTCTGCAGCTAGCATTGCAGTGAAACCATGTTAGAATTGTGCTGCATCCGCCACATGCTCGATTTGTGTCAGTCTGTGTTTCTTCAGAAAAACATCGGTGTCGGTTTCCCAGATTAACTTGTTCTGTCCGAAGAGGAAGGCGTGTATTTTGACACAATAATAGAAGCCAAAGAATTTGACACCACAGTCCACATACAAAGCGAAGGGACGAAGCAAGAGGGTGGGAGGAACTGTAAAATGTACTACCGCACAGGATTTACCTGCGGTGTGGGTGAAGAAGGGACGTGTTATTATTATTATTACCGGGGTGGAGGCTGCCCACAGCCTGGGAGATGAGCTTCTTCTTGATGGTGGAGTTCCAGAAGTTCTTCACCTCGTTGTCCGTTCTACCAGGCAGGTGCTTGGCGATCTGGGCCCACCTGCAGTGCAGTGGCACACATGCGTTTAGCTATCTACTACATTTTCCATTTGCGTCCCTTTTCCTTTGTCCCAAGCAAGTTAATGCGTGCATTACTCGTATATGGGCAGTTGCATGCACGGATAAAGGAACTGCCTAAGCAGCAGGTTCACATGTATGCGTACGTATCTGATCTGCGTGCAGCCTGTAGGATAGGATTACCTGTTCCCAAGCACCCTGTGGAGCTCAACGATGAGGGCCTCCTCCTGCTGCGAGAAGCTTCCCCTCTTCAGGTCCGGCCTCAGGTAGTTGATCCACCTCAGCCTGCAGCTCTTGCCGCACCGCTGCAGCCCTGCATGAAAGCACACGTAATTACACAGAATCAAGTGAGAAGAGAAGCACACGGTGAACTGCTTTTCTTCCGCTGCTAGCTACGGAGTACTCCGTACGTACGTGTGAAACAACCACCACACAAATGTATCATATGCATATCCTATTCATGAACACGCGCGTGTGTAATGTACACTACCTGCTTGTCTCGGGACTGAGCTCCAGCAGCCATGGCCGTGCGTGGTGATGTACTTGATGAGCTTCTCGTCCTCCTCCGGCGACCACAGGCCCCGCCGGACCTTCTGCTTGTTGCAGCAGGAGTGGTGCCCCATGGTATCTCTCCTGACCCGTCCGGGCCCTGCCCTCGCTCGCACTGAAGGACAGCTAGCTAGCTCGACCTCTTCTCACCGGCCTGCACTGCACACTGGAACGAAAACGAATTGGAGTGCGAGAACCGCTTGAGCTTTTTAGTGTGGCGCTGTGGCGCATGGTTATAAAGAAGACGAGCGAGGGCCAGGAAAGGGCGAGCAGTACTGCAGCATGCCAAGGAAAAGTCGGCCCAAACCTGCGCATGCAGTTGGAGCCCTAAGCCTAGCTAGCTATAAACCTAGTCGTGTGAGCAGGCATGTTACGCACACGCTCTAGGTTGCCTCAAATGTGAGTGGCTCAACCGAGGGCTTCATGGCTAAGGGAGGGACGGAGGAGGGAGGCCGGTGGCCGGAGGGCACTCCGGTAATTAATCTCAGTTCGCGCCGCGGCGTTTATTGGGACAAGACTTGTGGGACGCGGCTCAGCACTAGGAAACGTACCCGCCCATCCTGTATTCCTGTGCTGGGTGTGTGCGTGTGTGAGAGAGGGGCCGCGCGCGCATCTGATGCCTTGCTATGTGCATGCATGCGCGCGCCGCGGTGTGCGGGCGCGAGAAATTTCACTACTACTGCTTTGTTTGCCAGCACGGCCGCGTAACTGCTGCTTGCAATGCAACTTTCTTCACACTAGTAGTACTAGTACTAGTACATGTCAGTGCAGCTACCATTTAGACTCTATCAATTCGTAGACCTAATGGGTGATCTATTGCCCTTGTTCGCTTATCTTAAAAATGGCTTGTTTGATTTTTTTTTCAGCTGGAATAGTGTTTTTCTCTCACAACAATTCAGTCGAAACAGTATTTTTTCAGCCAGTTTCAGTCAAGTTTCAGACCAGCGAATGGGCTCTAAGCCCTAGATAGTGCAGATGCTTTAGCACATTTATTGCTCTTACTTACCATGCATACCATCTACTCGATTCCTACAAAAAGAATGAACCCGAACGAGTTAGGAAGGAGGACTTTCTATGGGCCGGGACCGGGAGCACCCTGTCCACCACCGCAGCCGTTCGATCACAATGCATGCACCCTGTTCGCTTGTTGGTTTCAACCAGCCCAAACCAGCTAACCAACAGTGTTTTCCTCTCACATAAAACCAGCACCAGCCAGCCCAAACCAGCTCAGAAACCAACCAGCGAACAGGCCGATGATTTGCATCACAAAGAACAGATGACTATGAGAAATAAGGTATGTAGAATATTGGTGCCTACATATATATGAGTATGTCCACGTGGTATGTCGTAGTGCGGTAGTGCCCTATTCGCTTGAGCTTATTCAACTCTACTTTTCAACTATAGAACATTATTTTCCTCTCGCAATATTTTAGCATAAATATCAGTATAAGCTAAATTTCAGCATAAGCGGCATATGAAAATCGTTCCACACTCGTGTTCCCTTTTGTTGACAAAAGAGACCACGTACGTTTTCCGGTGACGTACTAGCTATAGTATTGCCGGAGACAAAAACAAGAAACAATAACTGCAGAGGTCATATATATATGCACGTACCGACGTACGTATCCGAGGACCTAATCGGGTAGCTTCCTTAAAAAGATTGTGTAGCAATTAAGTCGAGTAAGTGGGTGGCCTTCCGTACGTATTCAGCAAAGTTTTGTGGAAAATAATTAAGGATAAACGCAGAGCTATATATATACATATATATATATATGGAAGACGAGAATGCTGCTGCGTGGTTGATCTTAATGATGTCATGTTTATTTGCAGCCAGTTCTTGCATTGGCCCCCAGCGTGGCTCTTCTATGCACCGTTTCGTTCGAAAAATCTAGTACCTTAGTTAGCTAGTATCTGAAACAAAAGTCAAAGTATAAGCGAGTTTGCACAGGCACAACATATAAAAACATATGCAAATCTGGTGGTATAACTTCATGACGATTGTTAATTAATCTTTTGTAGCTAGGACACACTGCACACGTCCCTCAGCGTGCCATCACGCTTGACTGACTCGATCACTCGATCCATACCGAAGATGAAAGCTAGCTAGCTGAACCTGCAAACTTTGCATAGTACACGATTCTCCACTGTAGCATTTCGTTTGTATTTGTGAATTATTGTCCAAACATTGACTAATTAGGCTCAAAAGATTCGTCTCGCAAAGTTAAAGCAAACTGTGCAATTAGTTTTTTATTTTGTCTACATTTAGTATTCCATGCATGTACCGTAAATTTGATGTGACGGAAAATCTTCTTTTTTACATAGCGCACTTTTGGAAAACTAAATAATGGCCAAGCCAAATTAAACGATTGACGCAGATCGAGGAAATGCATGGTCGGGGCCTCGGGGGAGGGGAGTGGTTTTCCGGACCGGACAGGCCGGAGCACACCGTACCTAGCGCCGGCCGGGCCTGCAACAACGGACGGACGCACACACATGCATGCATGCATGGTGGGCCACGCAGATCGACTCTGTATCTGTATAGGAAACGCGACAACACGCGGAACGTAGCATTTGCCGTACGTTGATCTCCCCGGATCAAGATCAACCCAGCGAGGCGTGCACCACACGTCCGAACCCATTCCTATCCGGACATGTCATGGCAAGTACGCGTACCATCGACCACTGCTCCTTCCACTTCCACTTCCACTTCCACTTCCACTTCCACTGCATGCCGCCATCGAAAAGGGCCGGGAGAACACTCCTCCTGTGTACCGCGTACGTACGTACGAGTACACGTCCTTGCAGCTGGCCCGGCCCGTACGTGCACGTGTGCCATGTCCTACAAAAATATATGTGCCAGAGAGAAACAAAACAAAAGGCGTAACGACAAAACAGAAAGCTGTACCGGCTCTTTCCACGGAGCCTCGCTCGTGGTGTAGTGAGCTTAGCGCGAAACGCCATCGATCGATCATGAGCTTAGCGCGAAACGCCATCCTCGATCGATCATAGCACCGGCGATTCACGAGTTGCATTGGCTAGCGATGATTTTCCTCCTGTGTACATCGAATATAAGCGCTAGCTGTGTGTGGCCTGTGGCCACGCAGGCAGAGGTAGCGGCAGCACCTCATCATGCATTGCGTCTCTCTCTAGTAGTCTCTACTCTCTACTTGGCGCTGTTCCTCCTCTAACGCGCGTCCGTGCGTACTAAAGGGCAAAGACGAAGCGATGTGATTCCCCAACTGCCCATCGATCGATTGTTTCAAGGGCAAGCCTCCCATCCCATGCACCGATCCTTCTTGCATGTCAGCCGTGTGTCGTGTGTGTACATGCATGTACACTCCGCTGCTACTCTCTCTCTCTCTCTCTCTCTCTCTCACACACACACACACACACATACACACACAAGAAGGTACTGTACATGCTTCTTATTTGGTGGTTACTTATAGACTCTCTAATAGTCTGCTTTGTTATCGTGTGACTTGCGTTGGAAGCTAGCATGCAAAAGGAGGGAGAGACGATAACTGTACGTACGTGTGAGACATGAAGTTTGATACGAGCCACGTAGGCGATCGAGGCTAGAGCAGCTAGCTAGGTATACAAGCATATCCGGTACGTACTCATAGTGCTCCTCCATCGAGTGACAAACAAACGTCCGGTCCTCAGAAACGGCAGTACGTAGAAACCGCTCCATGTGCAGAGAAAGTACCGTACCGGCGAACGTAGGGCGCGGAGTTTTTGCTGCACTTGTAAGCGAAGCTACGAAATGAATGCTGATAGCTACTATATACGCCCAATACAAAATAGTAAAAGTGTACATACGCATGGGCACATGAACATAACGTAGCTGTTTAATTTGTTATGTGCATGTCAGCATGGCCGGGTGTACAACTTCAAGTGTGTGATTCACTCTACCTCGAGTTATACGTACGTACAGCATCTATCATCTGTGCTCGTGTGCCGTGCCGTTGGGGAGCTGACCATGCATGCATGCAGGAAAAAGTTGTTCAGTGCTGGGACTCACTCGAACAACTAACTACTCATATGCAACAACAAGTCGACATAGTCAAGATGGATCGATCGGGCGCCGGAGTCAGTGGAGTTGATACCGAAAGATACAGCGCCGCATAATTTCGTTTCCGCCGTCTGTCTATGGCTACCCTTCGCGGCAACTTTAATTTACCCATGGAATTGCAAAAGGCGTCTTGACCGGTTCCGTTACGACTCACAGAAACCATGCAATGCAACCTGCTGCAGGAATGTCTCCCAAGTGCTTTCGCTTCAAATCAGCTTCCATTCAAATCCAGGCGTGCGTGCATGCCACTGTGCTTTCCGATTTTAACTTCCACATGTCGTAGTAGTAGTAGCACGGCGGAGAACCTTTTTGGAGGGAGAGCGGTGGAGCACGGCTTCAACTAACTCGACTTGTGGAGCCTCGTCCTGTCAGCCGGCGACCTACCTGCTCATCAGCGCATGATCTGATAGTGATACTGCCGGTCTGGAGACACGCATGCATGCGAGTTGGCTAATCCGCGAAACCCTCGCCTCGCCTCCGTGCCAAGCTCACCCAGCCACGCCGTCGGCCAAAAGCCAAAAGGAACTCGCAGACAATGCGACGGATCGGGTCGTTTTCCGCCCGCCAAGTTTTCCCGATCGGTTGACCATCCGAGCTAGAGCGGCACGGTGGGTGGATCGTCATCTCCCGTCCTCCCCGAGCGCCCGTGCGCGCACGTCGCTTTTGAGGGGCCCAGGGACGTCGTCGCTGCCGTTAGCCGGCTACCCGGCGCCGGGAACAGGACAAGCCGAATCCCCTCGCCGATACCGCCGCTCGCGTCGCCACGCGGATGGCCACTGTTCTGTTTCGTACCGCTCATAATCTGTTTACCATTAAAATATACAGCTTTATCATTATACAGTCAAAATCAGTGGCAGCCCAGGATTTTGCAAAGACTAGGACTAAACCTGGTAACAGTTTGGTCCCAAACAGGATTTTTTTTTTGGTTTGGTTTCTTATTTGGCCTTGCATGGTTTGGGTAGGAATGGGCTGCCGAGTATAATGGGCTGGTTGGGTGTGGATAGTGGCTATAAAAGGCTGGTTGGGTTTGGAATCGGTTTCTGATTTTTGGCCTTGGGAACGGTTTAAGACCGTGAATGGGCTATAATGGTTTGAGACCGCATCCTTAAAAGGGACCGGAGGTGTGGTTTGTGCGCGGTCCACAGTGGACCAAGTCCATGATATGAAGGGGTATGGATGATTAAATCCGGGCCACAGATCTAGTGATGGACGGTTAGTGTAGGCTGCAGGTGAGATCTATATACTAGTATTTCTATTGTATTCTGGATTTGTTTTTCTATAGGAAAACGACCATAAAGGCCCCGTTCGCTGGTCTGAACTGAAACTGGCTAAAAAATACTGTTTCGGCTGAATTGTTGTGCGAGAAAACACGGCTCCGGCTGAAAAAAAGAAGCCGAACAAGCCGAATATGGGGTAAACCGAACTGGGCCAAAGCGTAGCATGACGTCATACTGATGTCGACAAGCTAGGAACGAAGAACAGCACGCACGACACTCAGCCTACACGCAGGTTTAGGTTTGACCAAATGGATTCGAATGGTCTGAAGCCAAAGTTTTAAATTGGTTTTGGACTGGTTTAGATTCAAATAGCATAGTGGACTAGGTTTTTTTTTTTTTTGACAATATAGTGGACTAGGTTGGTGTGAATGGAACGACCCGGCCAGTTGGTGGGCTGGATGAGTTTTGGTTGAGCTCATAACGAATGGATGCTGTAGGTTTAGATTGGTTTTCACATCATTACCGGGTTTAACTAGGACCAAATTCTAGTAACAAAAAGCCAAAAACTACACCATAATCTATATAGAAAAAATAGCTATTGTGTCACATATAGAAAAATAGCTATTTTGAAGGAAATTTCAAATCCATAAGTTCTTTACTGAGTTATGAAATAGGAACTCGAGAGAAATACGTCTTGGTCCTCTTCATCATATATTTTGTAGCAACCAACTAATTAAGAAATCTATAATTTTATACTATAACTTTAGTGTTTAATACAATGACATATACAACTAACGCTCTACAAAGGGTTAAAAATTAGGAGAGGACTAGTGGAACTAGTATATTGCCCGTGCTAACGCTACGATGACATTTAAGACAACACATATTAACCACCAAAATGACGGATATGCTTTGGTGTTTTTGAAAATCGTCAATCACATATTATAATATTACTATTAGAATTAAAAACATGACTCTGATGACAACCTGATATACCAAATAAAGATTACTTACGTGACAACAATGATACCATAATATAGTGCATAAATACACAACCTTCCAGTTTTTTACATACAACAAAAATAGTTTGGCGAACTCCAAGAATTTACATGTTGCACCCTCACGGATTGGTAACCCTTGCATTCCTAAGTTTGTGTATGCCCACTCAGCAACCATGAAATTTGATATAGAAAGATAGAAAGAGAAGGAGACAACAAAAAAAACACATTGAGTGTAAATATCAAATAATGTCATATACTGCTAACTCATTAATAAATAAAATAAAATATTATGCTCGGCAAGAGTATTAAATAGAAACAGTACTATATCTTGCACTTCAGCAAAGCTTATCAGCCACAACATAAAAGATATGCAGCTTAAGAAGGAAGAAAGCATACATGTATGTTTGCCAGTAACACATCTGTAGCCATTCAGCCGGCTGAGAAATCTTGGCCAGCAGATTTTTGCAGTCCTTGAGCCGGCAATGGCAGAACCACATCTACAGTTGCCTATCTGTGAGCCCCAACTACAAGGATAGCTCGGCCTGCATCATCTCGTTTGGACCACAGCACAATGCAAACAAAAATCCCCATTTAAACCACATGTCAGCACAAATACTCGCAAAACAAACCCGAAACATTCCAAATGATCAAATACTTTGTTAACAGACTCTGTCAAAGCACCGTAAACATGTCTCTGAGTGGTCTTATAATTGCGATATTCAAGTTCACATAACTGACAAAAATATATTTTGAACTGTGTTATGTTAAAAGACCCAGAAACAATTAGAAGAGAAAGTAAACCTTTTCATGCAGCTGCTCTGTTATTTCAACTTTATAATATGGAAGATTCTCTAAGAAAAGTAAACCCTACAGTTAATTTTAGTGCCCTCTCCACCCTATCAGATAATTATTGCATCAGAGAACCATTCATTCAACAGAAGCAACCAATGTTTTTATATGATGGGCAAATAGTATGTCATAAAATATGGACACATTAATTGCTTAACTGATGGAAGGAAAATAAAATGAGGTTGACTCAAACCTGTTGCTGCCTCTTGCATCCCTGTACCTGCAGCCACCATCCATGCGTACGTGTAGTCTCCTAGTGCCGAAATTGAATATAGCACATTGACATCATCAACATGCTAAAATCAGATGAAGAAGCCCAACAACCGTAACCCAAATGAGCATAACAACAATCTATATCCCAACCTTAACGAAATGAGATTTTTTTTAAAAATGAAACCGAATATATCAATCAATAATCAAACATATGGAATCATCTAACCTAGGCAGTGACAAGTACATGAACCTTACAAAATATATGCTGTAAAAAGATTCATCTCAGTCCATAGCTTCTTTTCACCAATTCTGTACAGATCTGAGGGGCTTGAATTTACCTAGCAGACTAGCAGTGTATCATCATATAGACGTTCCATCACTGAGAAATCAATACCAAAATTAATGAAACAAAAAATAAAACATGATCAAGGTCAATCGGAAGGAAAAAAAAGAGAAGCCTGGCTGGCTGCGTGCTGGATCAGCTTCGGTGGTGGACGTATAGGAACAGACCGTAGGTGGGGGAGGTACTGAGCCAGACCGCCATCGCCAAAACTGCGTATGCCTCCTTCTGGGGTCATGGGCCACCGCCACCGTCCGTCGCAGATCTCGTGTGGGAGGGGCGCCGCTTAGGATGGAGAGGAGATGAGTGGGGGATCACCGGCGCCGGTGCGGGTGAAGGCGAGACTGCGGGTGTCGGCACCGGTGGCACGCGGCGAGGGCCGCAGCGGCCAGCGGACGTGGCAGCCCGCGTCGGGGAAGGACTCCACGTGCAAGGTGGAGTCGGTGGCAACCAGACGTTTCCTTTTTCAGAAGAGAATAAAATTGGACGCAGGGTGGGATTCAAAACCCTAGCCGCCCGAGCATCGCGCGGCGCGGGGGCGGCGGCTGGGCGCGGGCGTGGGAGACGTGAGGGATGAGGAGGTTGACACACACGATCTGGACCATTCGATTTGAGTGAGTAAGGAGAGAGAAGGGTTAGAGTAAATCTGGACAGTTCGTTTTAAAGGTGGGAGTTTTTGTGTGTACAGTTTTATGGGTGGATGTACGGGGGACTTCTCAGCGGAGGTTGTTTTTTTGGTGGGTTTAGCAAAAAAATGTTGGTGAATTAGTAGGGTAGATGAATTAGTAGGATAGATAACCGCTAGAGGGGGTTGGTCTTGCCTCTTGCTCCATGCTCTAGGGCCTATGTGGCTGCGCGCCCATCAGCCCATGCGTTGTCGCATGTGCAAATCCCACCATGCCGGGGCGTGGGGATGCCAAGCCGAGCTCTCCAGCAGTCGACAAAGGATTGTGATTTGGAAGTCTCAATCTCAAGTCTTGGACAGTTGGACTGGTGGACGCCTAGCTAGACGGGTAGACGACGGTCGGCGGGTGACGACACGGCCGAGCAGGGCGGCAAGTGACAGTGTGGACGCACAGCCGAGCAGACCAGCGAGTGGCGTGGCAAGCGTGGCGGGCAGTGGCCTAGGTGCATAGACGAGTGTGCTAGCGAGCAGCGCGGTGGCCACTTGGCACTGGCAGAGGCGACGTGCAGCGGCGTGACTCGCGGTTCATAAGCGAGATGCTTTTGCTAGTTGGATCCTACTTGGCTAAAATATGAACTTGTCTAAAAAATAACTAGGGTATACATGGCCCAAAATAAGTCAAAACTAGTCAAAGATTGTGTTTTAAAGCTTTTCTTGTCACACTTTTTCATCCACCCTCGATGTACTAGCAGTAATGCTGGGAAGAAGACCTTCCTGCCGCCCGAATGCTTCCCTTGGTGGGCCTCGACGTTCGCCCGAACAGCTCAATGTTCTCACCCAACTGGCCTACTCGAGTTGCTTAAAAACGATATTCTCTGCTCACTAGTCTTCATTCTTGAATCCATCCACCGCAACTGCGCCGTCGTGTCCACACCGCTGCGGCATGTGGCACCGCGACTGCATCGCCATGCCCACACTGCCATGTCTTGTTCCCCCGTGCCCACACAGCCACTGACCTCGCCGTGTGAGGCCGCACCTGCCCGATTGAGCGCTACCGCTTCCACTGCGAGTGCTGCTCGCCGGGTGCAGTGCAGCCGCTCACTGGGGGCCATGTAGCCACCCACCCATTGCCATCCTTCTTCTCCACCATGACCGCACATCCAGATCCTGCTATGCAGTGCTTCGTCCACCCATCGACCAAGTTGTGCTGAAAGCACAAGTTGCAAGAGTATGTTTCATGTGAAGTAGATCGGGATATTTCATATGTTGCAATGGCTATACACATATGTTACAAGCATC
This sequence comes from Miscanthus floridulus, assembly GCF_019320115.1. Taxonomy (NCBI): domain Eukaryota; kingdom Viridiplantae; phylum Streptophyta; class Magnoliopsida; order Poales; family Poaceae; genus Miscanthus; species Miscanthus floridulus. Next base: position 102,710,436 of record NC_089584.1, read on the forward strand.
TATTCCAAATGTTTTATCTATTTCAAAAGTATGTTTTTTGCGAGTTGTTTTAGAAGTATGTTGCAAGTGTGTTTATTTAGATGTTGTATATGTTTTCACACATATATTACAACTGTTTTATGTGGAAGTTGCATATATTTTGCAATGGCTTTTCAAGTGTTTTAGTTTTTTGCAATTGTTTTAGACGCATGTTTCAAATGTTTTATCTATCTTTAGATGTATGTTACAAATGTTTCATCTGGATGTTTCAAAAGTAGATCGGATATTGCATATGTTGCAATGACGCCGGTGGCTGGCGGACAATGGCCTGCCATAAGGCTTCGGCTCCTACCGCACGCCTTCTTCGTGTAGTGTGCTTCACCCTCTCTTCTCCTCTCCCCCATCTCACTGCAGAAGTTTGAAAGGTTCCTAGTTTAGTTTTGGTAATTGAGTGACAACCTAGGTCGATTAATGTGTTTAAATGTGTAGGATCTCCGGTTAGTCTAGAGTGGGGGGGGGGGTGAATAGGCCAGTTAAAACAAACTTAGGAAAATATTAAATTCCACCTCGCAACACTGTCGCTCTGAGCCCGCAGCACTGCCGCACCTATAGACAACTTCGAGGCACAATTCAAAATCTATGTATGGAAACTTAGATAAGATAAATTACTGAGGTTCCTACAGGTATGTAGTTCACAGATCGACGACTAGAAGTGGTAGAAACATCATACACAAGTAGATCGGCCACAAACCCTAAAAATCATCTCAACAACAATATGACATACAAGTGAAGTAAATCAAGCACATGGTGACACAAGGATTTATTATATGGTTCAGCTCGCCACCAAGGCTTGCCTAAGTCTATGTTGTTGAGGTTAGCCACTAAGGCTTAGGGATTTGCAACCCTTCCTCTTTCTCAAGTCAAGAGGGTTAACTCTTAAGATGAGGGGTGAGTTTACTAACTTCAAGAGATGGTTAAAAATCTTCTAGGACTGCCACACAAATTGGCAAGCTCCACACAAGTTGGCACACAAGCCAGCTAGGAGCAAGTTCCAAGAGTAACAAGCACAACCGCCGGCCAAAACATGAACCAAGTGCTCTTTTGAGTTGGGGAATCAGTGAATCTGCTCTCTAATCAAGTTTGGTACCTTTTTCTCTCAAGGATTGATGAGGAAATCACAAGGGAAAGCTTGTGAGCTTTTGGATACTAATGAAGGAGAGAGAAAATAAGAGCTAAGCCAAAAAGTGTCGGTCTAAAAGACTAGGCGAGGAAGAAGACTGTTGTGAGTGAAGGGAAGAGGTATAAATACCTCTCTAGGTCCCAATGGTCAGATAAGTCACGGTAGTGTTGCTCTGCGGCATAGCCATGCCTCAAGTGCAGCAGTGCCGCACCAAGCCTGACAACAGAGATAAAAGAGTGTTGAGCAAGCTATCACGGCTGAACTTTTGAGGATGCTTGTGTGTAAGATTGAGCACTTAGAAGCACAAGTTGGCTTAAGCATTGTGTCCCCTTTTATAGTATGGCTTTTCCTATACTCAAATTTGAAATAAAAAATAATATAAACTTCCTTTGAGTTTGAAGCCGTCAACATTTGTAATTGGGGGCTCCTCTGTTTTGTATGACATCCTCGATTCTAAATTTCCTGCTTGTCATCTTGATAAATCTCATTAGTCCTCTAATTGTGTGGTCATTATCATCAGAACCCATAATTAGGGCTTGATTGCACTTTCAATCTTCCCCTTTTTGGTGATTGATGACAACCCAATTAGAGCTTACAAAAGATATGAAATATAATTGAGATTTTTTGAGCCATGGGTGTAGAGCCTCCCTCAAAATATGTGAATGGAGAATTGAATTCTCAAATTGGCAGAAGAGTCCAAGATTCACATTTTAGTGAAAGTGATGGGGCTCCCCCTACATCCATGCTCCTGTGGGATACTACACACTATGTCAAGTATATAATCGTGATGCAAATGACAGTTCATGCACAAAAAGGTTTGCTAAGACAGCTAGGTGTGGCACTGCCGGGCCTAAGGTGCGACACTTCTGCACTTGCTTCAACAACATATATCAAATCAAGCACCACACAACAGATTATAGAGAAAACAAAGAGCATTCTAGCACAAATATATAACAAGCTACAACACAGAAACGATACATGTCCACATCCGATACATATAGAGTACTTAGGTAGCATTTATTACACAAGTAGAGTTTTGAGTGACTCTCAAACTCACACTAAACAACTACTCTCATCGAATAGACATGAAGCTCTAGCTATAGTGACTTCCACCATGGCGTAAAAAAGAAGTTGACCCCTCTAATTTTCTTCTCCTTTGGCATAAAGCACCAAAAATAGATGAAAAGAAGAAAGATCAACTAGCTCACTTCTCATCTTCTTGGATGTCCTCCCAATCAACATTCTCTTCACCGGCAACCCTACCACCTCCTGTAGCAATACCATCACCGCCATCATCATCGTCGTTGTCGTCGGAGGACACCACCGCCCTTCCTTGGCAGTGGGTGGTTGAAGTATGGCGAGTGCGTCTGGTGGTCCTTAAAGACTCCAAGGTTGATCCCAAAGTCGACTGAAAGTCAAACTCCTGCTGCTCCTGCTCCTCCTCCTCATCCTCTAAATCAGTGTTGGAGAGGCTAAGGAGGTCATCAAACCTCAGCGATGACTCAGTTGGAGGAAGGGGTGGCAGCCCTGCATGCTCTCTAGCCCCTCGGTTGGCTCACGGTTCTCCAACCAATCCTCATAGGCGGTCCTCGCTGCATAGGTGCAAGTGGTAAAAATGGCCTTGATCCATTTTCCAAATTTCTCCATCTTCTTGTCCTTGCGAGACCTAGAGCGGGAGGACTCGGGCACGTCCTCAACTAAAGGTGAGCGTCTCACTGCCTTACTAGCACATGAGGCTTGGGTCTTCTCAATCTTGTAGATGGTGTAGAGACCATCTTTGTCAAACTTGTAACCGACGACCCTCTCAATCATGAACATGAGATAAGGAGCATAGGGCAACCCCTTTTTCCCATCATCCATGGCAATCCTCAGCTCACACCACATGAAATGAGGGACATTGAATCTATCACCTCCAGGAGCAAACCTAGCAAGCACATTTCTCACATATCCATTACGATCTGAAGCAGCTCCATCCTTGGGATTTATTGTGTGCCTGATCAGGTTATTTAGAATGTAGTAGTAGCTTTGCAAGCCACTAACCTTGCCATCTGCCCTTCTCCTGTCAATCCACATGTAAGCAATGTCTTTGATATTAGCTCTAGGCTCATCATGAATGTATGTGAAGCCCCGCTCTTCCTCACTAAAACCAAGAATCCTGCTGAAGGTCACAAAGATAATACGATAGTGTCACCCTTAAATCATCCAATGTATCTTGTTTGCATAAATGTCATAGTAGAAGGTCACATGGAATTAGGCTAACACTTCCTCATTCCAATTGTGTTGGAAGCTCATGATGTCAGTGAGACCAAAGTGCTGACAAGCCTTGATTACCTTGTTGAATTCAGACTCATTCTTCCCCTTCATCTCATCCCAGTCAACATACTACATCTTGACAATCACAGACTTTCTAGAATTAAAGATTATTGAGGCATAAAAGTTGGAATGAAACTCATTCCAAAATCGGTAGTCAACCCTTAGATCTTTTGGTTGCTCATATGGATTGTTCTCACACGCTTCTTCCACCAATCTCTGTTTTCCCGCATAGTTGATCACTAAATGTGCATGGTTATCAACATGATGCCTCATGAGCACCTCCTCAGGGTACTCGATGATATATGCTCTATCAAATTCCTCTAGATGAGGAGGAGTGGCTGTGCAAGCACCAGGAGGAATGGTGCGACCAGCCCTCTCTAAGTTCTCCTCCTCTTGGATTAACTGATCCCTCCTTCCCCTATCTCTGGCATCATCTCTCACTGCTGCACCAGTGTTTTCCTAAACGCTAAACGGTAAACAGTCGGTCACCTACCGTTTAGCCATTATTCGGGCAAAACATCCCATTAAACGGGCTAAACAGCCAATTAAACGGGGTAAACGGGTGATTAAACAGAAACGACGCACCACCATATAGCGTTTACACGGTGTTTAAATGGGCTAAACAATCGTTTATGCGAACAGTGGCTGCACTACTACTGTACGTCCATGACCACGGCAAGGAGTTGGCTTGTCATGAGGTTTGGTCATCTTCCTCTTCTCTCTCCGGTCATCATCTCCTTCGGAGGCCATCTATGCAAGAGGTAGATCCAAATAAGAAACTGTATAAATGGAGGATAGAAGAACACTTGAGAAATGATTTGAATGGGTTAGAAGATTCAAATCTTGAGTTAGGAAACACCCTAAATAGATATGTTTCAGGTGGTGCGACCCTGCCGCACCTTAGGGCAGCACTGCCGCACCTAGTGCATCATCTATCCCATGATATGCTCCTTCTGGTTCACTCAAATCACTCCTTAAGCACTCTTCTAAGCCATCACACAATCTCAGAGATGTAGATCTAGCTAAAACATAGAGTTGAGTAATTGATAGGTAGAGTGACCTCATGATTTATACAGTAATAGTTCTGATGAATAAATTCAATCAACATAGATAGTATATAGATGGTATGTCATCATATACTATAGAGAGTGGCTGCAGCATGCGGCACTACTGCACCAGATTTATGGCACTACCGCATGAATTGGCAACACTCCACCCATGAACCTCTATTTTGATTCAATCGATTCATCAAAGCTACTGCCATTCTAATCATGAAGTCACTAGAAACCATATTCTAATAGAAGTTGAACTCAATTGCATAGATCGGGGAGGAATAGGGTTTCACCTTGGTTACTCATGGATTGGAGAGGAAAGGAATGAAACTGCTCCACCCAAGAGCTGCAGTGGCGGCTGACGAAGCACAGGAGCTCTAGCCAGGTCCTGAAGGGATAATAAGAAAAGATGGGCCCCATGGTAACAAGCCATTATGGCCCAAAATGCTAGGCGCATTTCAAAATATGGCACTGCCATGCCCAATATGTGGCACTACCGTGGAGCGGCATTGCCACAGTACCAACGCGATACTACCACACCCACAACAGCAAGTGGTTAGCTACAAACTAAATAGCTCTACATATATATAGGATATGGATATATATCTCCAGTATATTATGATCAGCAACATATAATCAATACAAGCAATGATCATAATAGACTAGTTTCTTTTGATAAAACAATTTGAAGCGCAAGAATTAAACCTTTGCAATTCTTTTTACCTATGCATACTAGTTGATCAAACAAAGGTGTGCTACATTTCAAACCACATTACAAGAATAAAGTATATTTAGCTCACGATACAAAGCACAAAACCTTAACTCATCGAGAGGCTTTGTGAAGATATCGGCTAGTTGCTTTTCGGTGCTCACATGGTGAATTTCGATATCTCTTTTGGCTTCGTGGTCTCTCAAGAAGTGATGTCAGATATCTATGTGCTTAGTTCTTGTATGGCTTATGGGATTGTTTGCAAGCTTTATGGCACTTTCATTGCCACACAATAATGGGATTTTGGTAAAGCGACATCCGAAATCTTGAAGGGTTTGCCTCATCCAAAGTAGTTGAGCACAACATGCACCGGCTGCAACATACTCAGCCTCGATGGTGGAAAGGGCTACACAATTTTGTTTCTTAAAACTCCAAGACACTAGGGACTGTCCAAGGAATTGACATGTCTCCGAAGTGCTTTTTCGATCTACTTTGCAACCGACGTAATCAAAATTCGAATACCAAGAAGATCGAACTTAGAGCCCTTAGGATATCACAAGCCAATGTTAGGAGTGTGTACTAAATATCTCAAGATTCTCATAACGACCACTAAGTGACACTCTTTCGGGTTAGCTTGAAATCTAGCACACATGCACACACTAAGCATAATATCGGGCCTAGATGCGCACAAATAAAGTAGAGAGCCGATCATGGAACGATATACCTTGGTATCCATGGCTTTCCCTTCATCATTGAGATTTAGATGTCCATTGGTTGGCATGGAAGTTTTGATAGGATTGGCATTCACCATGTCAAACTTCTTGAGCACATCATGGGTGTACTTCATTTGGCTAATAAAAGTTCCATCCTTTATTTGCTTAATTTGAAATCTGAGAAAGAACTTTAATTCACCCATCATGGACATCTCAAATCTCTTGGTCATAATCCTACTAAATTCCTCACCAAAGGTGTGATTATTACTACCAAATATTATGTCATTGGCATATATTTGGCACACAAAGATATCTTTACCAACTTTACGAGTGAAAAGGGTAGGATCGGCTTTGCCTATTTCAAATCCTTGTTTAAACACCTATTTCAAAGCCTTATTTAAACAAGAATTCCTTAAGGCATTCATACCATGCTCTTGGTGCTTACTTAAGCCCATAGAGTGCCTTTTGGAGCTTGTAGATATGGTTTGGGAACTTGAGATCTTCAAAGTCTAGTGGTTGCTCAACATAGATGTAACACCCTTGGTGTTACACCATAAATCATTTACTAAAACATGTCATGAGCATCATGTTTATGTGTTAATGCATGTAATAAAGCACGTAGATCAATTTTTGTAACTCAAAATGATCAACAAAAAAGCAAAACAAAAGTTGATTCAATAGTCATGTTATATCACTTAAGGTTGAAAACCTATTTTTATTAAGTAAAAATGCTATAGAACACATATGTGTTGTAACATCTCTGGTGTTACGAGCTCGTTTAGCACCGAGATTTAGGCCTAAGAAAAATTTTCGAAATGAGTTTCTTGGATTTTTTATTTAAAACGTACTTGATATGATAAGTGAATCCTGTGTGACTTAGTTGTGGACTCAAATGAATGTCCAAGTTAAATTACTCAGTGCATAAAGATATTTAGGAATATCGAATGACAATTCTAGCCAATGAATAGCGAATGGTTTGTTCTATTAGATTAAGCATGAAAAGCAACTTTTATAAATAAAATAAAATCCATTAATAAATAGAACGATATATATAGCTTTTGAATCTGATTTAAATTTGAGCTTTGTTGAAAATCTCCTTGTGCCTAGATGTTGCTAATTGTCTAAATTAGTAAACCGATAGAAATGTCTATAGGAATATATATATGGACTCACGTGTTTATTTTGGGAGCACATGGCTCTGTCGTGCCCATGCCCCACTAAGTGCCATAGTTCAACTGCCAATTCCGTCACTTCACCTTGCATTGCAACTATGCACCGTCTCATCTCCCATCATGGCTCTGTATTGCAAAATCTCCTCATCCATCCACATTCCTACTCCCTGGCCTTTGCTTTTGCTTCTCTCTCTGCCTTGATTGCCTTTGTCTGCATCTGCCGAGCCAAGCAACCACAGTGGCCATGTGCGCTTGCTTTTCTCACGTCCTTGCTTGGGAAGATTGCCGAGTCGCTCCTTGTTTTCCCTCCATCACTACTTGTCTTGTCGTTTGCTACTGTTTTTCATGCTGCCGCATGTGGTCTAGCTCCTGCCCAGCGTAGTGCCATTACATTGACGTGCCCGTGCCAGGTAGGTCTGTCCAACTCCAAGCTGCTGCTGCCTCCTACCCTTGGTTTCTTGAGGACGTCAAGCCGCTACTCACCTTGCTCACCCCCTCTCACGGTCTCTCCCTCTTGGTGCTCCCTGCTCCCTACCTCGCACGAGCACCCGCACAGGGCCATGACCATCAACATCGTTGCCCGGCACGCCCACAGCCACCGTGCCCTAGAGCGTCGCCGCTGTCTTACCTCTCATTGAGCCTGCATGCGGCTCCACCTCATCTCGCTCATCCATGCACCCATGGCTCTTCCTGTGCCACGCGCTGATGTCCCCACCACTGCCAAGGCGCACCTTGAGCGCGCGAGCCCCTCAGCCCATGCTGGACCTACAACCTCCCCATGCACGAGTCCCCGGTCCGCTCTGGACTGTTGCTCCTCCCGTGCAACCATGCCCGTTGTCGCTGTGTATCTGCCAAGGTCACATGCCACCGTCGCTAGTCCCTCCCTCTACTGGCCTAGCCGAGCCCTCGGTGTGCCCGTGCCATAGCGCCGCCCCTCCTCTTCTTCCCCGCATCGTGCGTGTGTGTCGCAGCACCCTGCCGCCTCCAATCATGCCTTGGCCAGGGTGCTACCCTTCCATAGCCACCGCCACTACCGCTGCACCAGGCCGCCCCGCTGTCGTCCATGCATGGCTCTGCTAGTCATTGCTGTAGCTCGCAGCATGATGCCGTCCCAGAGCTAGTCGCACCACCAGGCCCCTGGAGCACCATCAGCATGGCCCACTACCGCCGTTGCAGCCAGCCGGTCGTTGACGCTCATGGCTGGACCACCTCGGTCCATGCCGTGGGTAGGCGAGCCGGTTGTAGCCGCATACCTCCCCACGTGGGTGCCCATGCAGCTCACCGGTGGGCTTCCTGCCATCGCCGTGTCCTTCTAGACCGGGATTGACCGCCGACTGGTGCACCTTTGCTTCACCGTAGGAGGGAGAAGGGTAAGAATCAAAGTAGATTTTTTGTTCAGGGTTTTAGGTGTAAAATACATGACTCATTTAAATAGTGCTCTAGATCTCAGGTTAAATAAGGACAAACATAGGGTCATTTTCATGAAATTGCTAGGCCGAATGGGCAGGCCACGCGTGGGTCGGCCTGTTGGGCCGCTTGCGCCCGCGCGCTGGGCCAGCCTATGGCCACCGTGCTTGGGCCACCCGCGCCGCATCCTGGGCTAGCCTGCTCACGCCCTGCCTACTTGGGCCGCTCATTGGTCTGGCCTACTGCATGCCTGGCCACTCCGCACGGGCCGTGTGGGGTTGCTGCGCCAGTTTAGTTGCCGCCGGTCCTATTTTTACATGCTTAATATTGATAAAAGGTGAACTTGTAGGAATTTTTATGATAAATTGGTGATAGTGTTGACTCTAAATTTTTTTAGTAAATTACTAATATTATTAGCTGCTCACTGTAATTTTTGTAGCTCCAAAATAATTAGTTTGCTAGATAGATAATGATGCCCTATTTCGAATAAAAATTAATTCGACCGAATAGAATAAAGAAACACCTTGGGTTTGTATAACTAAAACATTTGTTGGGAAATAACGCCTTATTCGACAACATGGATATATAGCCTAAGTACGATCATCGTTAGAACTAGCTCATTAACTTGAGAGGTGTAAATCGTATATTACGAGTCACAATTGTAGTGATTAATTACGTCTGTGCATTGCATCGCATTGCATATCATAATAGAGACGTCGATGGATCGTGGAGTTATCAGGAGTTGCTAGAGAAATGGTGCTTTCGGAGATCTCGTTGCCATGATGGAAAGCTAACTTCTGATTAAATCTTACCTAGGCAAGCCCCGATGCATATCTCCTATTTTGCTGCACTTTAAATTATATTTGTGCATTAAGTTGTAAGAAGTTGAATGAAACCCACTTGCATATATATATATCTTTATCCTATGAGTCTTACAAGTATGACAGGATCAGGTAGATTGCTATGCTATAGGACTCCGGTAGAAGTCGAGTGATTGCCTGTCACTTGTGAGATATAGGAAATATATTACTGTATTATTATGACTTGAAAAATATAAATGGTGAAAAGGAAAAATAGTGATCGGGCAGGGATATGGTTTGGGTATTGGTGGGTGTAAGAGGTTGTGTCCTGTGGCCGCGGGGCATAGCTTGGTTACATAGCTTTCCCTGTCTATGTCGATTAAGGACTGACCGTTGCATAAGGCTCTAGGCAAGTCACAGACTTATTATCCCAAGCACATACTTAGGTATGGGCGCTTGGAAGACTTGTTGCTCTCTTGTCATGGGTTTTGGCTCTTTCCGGACCGGTTGATTGGAGGTAGGGATGGTGGAGGTCCTTGCACCGCACTGAGTCTAGGACTCAGGAGCGAGGGCTTGGAGTCCAAGTTTGGACGGGGACCTAGACCCCATGACAAGAGGGTAATGAGTTGGTCCTGCTTATGCCTGGGGTACAAGCAGGGCGTGTGTTTTCAGGGTACCCAGCTGGGGGCATTGATTCGCGAATCGCTGGGCGATCCGATACAGCTTGTCTGCAGTCTAGCACCATAGTAAGAACTAGAAGATGAAAGATGGAAAAATAAAATCTAATTGCTTACCACCTGCTTGAAAGTAACACATGTGCTTACATAGAATGGTTGGTTAATGAACTGATGCGACTGTTAATAAAAATCAAATATAAGGACGCACTTATAGTAATGCTCCTGTAAATGCAATAAACCCACAAGCCAGATAGCCTTGTATATCCTTGGAGTCTTTTCTTTCCTCCTGTTGGGTAAGTCTTGCTGAGTACAATTGAGTACTTAGGATTTTATTCCCCCTGTTGCAGGTGACAGGCGGATGCTAGAGCTGACTCTTATGTGTGGACTCCTCCTAGTGGGCTCAGCGATGATTCCTTTACGTTGCGATTGTAGTTTTTATTTATAACTCTTACTAAATGTTTTCATAAATGAAAGTTTTATAATATGTTGTCCTAGTTATCTACCAATGCTTTATCATGCCATTAATAACTATTTATTTCCGTTGTAATTCTTATCAAATGCTTATCTTCCGCTGTTAAATTAAATTATTCACAACTCTGATAATATGATTACATTCCACTGTTATAATAATAAATATTATACTTTGATATTGTATTAAAAGTGATGTAAGAAATGGTTAAAAATGATGTAAGCTTTATTCTCTCATTTGTGATCCTAATGGAAAAATGTGGATTTTCGGGTTCTCCCCTGGGGTGTGCCTAACGGAACCATGTAATTTAGTGTTCTCCTTTGGGTGCTTAGTGTCTAATGGAAGACAAGCACTCCTAGGAGGCATTAGGTTAGGGGATTCTGCCACAGGTGATATCAGAGCATAAATGAGGAAATAAAGCTTAGAAAACCTTTTCTAAAATAAAATTTGACAACAAATTCTTTTCAAAGAATAGGACGTTTTATGCAAAGTAATATAAGTAGCCCTATTACTATGGTTATGTATCCAGGATATATGGCACTCTGCTGACTTAGGTAGGCTTAATCAAGTTTTCTATAGGTACACTGACCTCGAGCATAGTTCGATAGTATCAATTAGCTACAGGGAGAGAACGATGTGCCAAAAATCTGAGAACGGTTGCCCTATATGTTGGCAACAGTGAAAGGATATATAGGACGTGCATTCATGCATATCTTGTTATGCAAGGTAGTGCTCGTATTGCTTGTAGATACGCCATCCATAGGTGTCACGCGTGTCGTATTGTGCATGACTGACTCGTTCTTGTTCTGGATTTATTTCTACACTGTGGCTTCATGCTCCGCGTTTGCCCATGGTTAACGCCGGTTGTGACCCATGTCTCCCCATATGCTTTTCTATGCTCTTGTCGGACACTTGCCCTACAATCGTATAAGTCAGTAATGGCCTTAGACATTGCTTGCCTTGAACGTGTGGAATTTTGGTTGGTTCATTCATAGTGATCCCGCGCAGGAATCATGGTGGACTGCGCTAGGACCACTATCCGCTCTGTCTTTATAAGCAAAGCCTAGCTTAGCCATTGGTAACACCACTCGACACACTTTAGCTCACTTAGCTTTTCCTTTTGAGCAAGCTTTTTGCTCAGTCCTTCCTCGCTACCACCGCTAGGAATGGTAGGAGCCTAGGTTAGTAGTTACTGCCTGAACATTAAGGGTTTTTCTAGAATCCTACATGCCACCCTTCAAAAGCTTGGAGTCAAAGATCATCCTAAGTATGAGGGTTGTGAGTATGAGAAGCATGGCACCAGGAAGTGTGAGGTTACCATCTACATTGGGAAGAGTGAAGAGTTCCTCGACCTCACTAAAGCCTAGAATATGACCGCAACCGGGTCTCGCTTCATTAACACCTACCAGGTTGTGGCCCGCAAAGCCTTATAGTACCTTTGCTAGATCTATGAAGATCCCATTGCCCGTACCCCCATGAGGTTCTTTCCACCTTTGGACAAGAATTGGTAGGCATGGAGGGCTCACATGGAGGCTTTGCAAGGGTGAGATGCGCAAGAAGATAGCCCCACCATGGTGCACTTGACCGCATACCTGCTTGCTCTGGATGAGTAGTATGATTGGCAAGCCTTAGAGCTAAGGACGTGCCTCTGTCGAGCCAAGGAAGCCGAGATCTTCTCTAGGATACTCTAGTTGCAGCTCATCGAAGCGCATGCTAGTGTGGTAGCCAGAGAAAGTTGGGAGACTGCCATGTCGGAAGCTCTAAAGCAGGCTGAAGATTGGATGTCCATCAGCTGGGTGAGGCCTTCCTTGTCACCAGGGCCAAGTAGAGGACGCTAGTGGTGGAAGGGCAGGATTCCTCGATCTTGGAGGGGATCCCTGTCCATCTGCTAGAAAGAAGAAAAACTAGTGTTGCAGTGCCACTAGCACCCCCACCCTTAGAAGTGTTAGAAGTAGAACCCTTGATTCCTCTCACTCAGCCATTGCCACGAGAAGATGTAGATCCATGGCCAGGGCGGTAGAAGAATTCATCGAGCCCGAGAATAAAGATGCGTAGTCTTGAGTAGATTAGTTGCCTTAGGATGCTGTACCCATAGTAGTAGTGTTTTTCATCGCTGTCCTCTAGTATTATACTCTTGCCGTTGTTTTCGTCCGTAGTTATTGAGATCATCAGCCGTAGGGAAGGTGAATGCTATGTTGTGAATGGGAGACTGGATGCCTGTATGATGTACCCATATAAGACTGTTGGAATATACGTTTTATTTATTTCACTGTGTGTATTGCATCCATTTGCCTTTAGGTCTCATTAGACGTGCTTAAAGTTTCCAAGGGCAATGTTAGGAGGGTTACAAGAGAAGTTATCATTTGGATGCTAGCATAACAGCCATGATTGGATAATATTGGACACTGTATCAACTAATTATGGATGTCCTAGCAGAACACTTGAATCTCTTTAAATCAAATCCGCCATTGGATTTGAATTTCTTGTCCCTTGTTGTGAAGGGAACCCTTGTTGTTTGAATCTTCCCTTGCAATACTCCTCTTACTCTGTGGTCTATGACCCCACCACCTTCATGGCCTGTAAGTTGGTAATAGTTGCCTGGTTAATGGCTTATGGTGCCACGATGAAATTGAGGGCCCCCTATGGAACAGCTGCCATATGGTGACGCTGCTCGACACGCGCTGGTATCAAGGTTGTTGACCAAGTACCTTTACCAAGTTACACTGCCATACTGCTTTTGCAACAAAATATTTTTCTTGGAAATATTAGGGTGTTCAAATGGGAAATCCACAATGGGTTGGTGTAATAGTGTTCTCTCAAAGTAAACAAGAGGAGGTGGTGTTGGAGGAAGAATGTATGACATGGTCTTAGTTTACATGAAAGACGGATGTGGTCAAGGAAGGGAAAGAAAAAGAAGAGTAGTATGGAAAATTAGTCTCGGGTAGTAGGGAGTGCTTGGAAAAGCCCGAGTGGATATCATGTCCTAAGCCCTATGTTTAGTTGACCACACTGCACATGCTGGGATATTGAGCTACGTGCCCTACGGACGCCGTCTATGTTGGGCCCTTTAGTACCTTGTTCTCATGTGGCCATGATATCGTGCCGCACTTGCCGTCCTTGTGCACTGTGTGCTTTTCCTTTTTCTCTGGCATCTAGTTGGCTCTCTACCTCATGCCTCATCCCCATACCGAACCCCCTTTCCCTCCCTTCTTTCTTTTTTTGGGGACACGACTGCCCGCACACCTGCCTCGATGAGCGGACCCTCTCTCCTCTCCTCTCCCTTATCCTCTGCCCGCTCACGTAGTGAGCGTACCATATCCGACTTTATCCCCACAGCATGAACAGTCTGTGTATTCCATCCATGCCCTCTCCACTTCCGGTGTGTTGTGCCCTACCTCCGTTTAGCTTTATAAGATACCCTTGGTCCTTGCTCTTCTTCTTCATCCCCATTCCCCTCGCATTTAGAGCAGAGCTACGAGACCCAGTCACCACTCATGGGATTAGGCTCATCAGTCTGAGGTGATGGTGTAATCTGAGAAGAAGAAGGGGTCTGGTTTCATCAAAGAAGTTCAAGCCTACCATTGGTTCGTCGATCTTAGGGTTCACGATGTTTGACTTCTCAGTCGACTGTTTTTGGATCTGTTGGACCTACGCCATGATTTGGATAATCATCTTCCTACTGCTTCTCCATTGCACTCGTCTATCTCAATTTTTGGATTAAGTCTCAGTTGTATTAGGTTGCTCTTAACCATGTATCCCTAAATCCCCATGTGGTTTAGTATTCAAAGTCATATAATCTTTCGTGTAATCCCTGATCTACAAAATATAATCGCGTTTTCCCCCTTTTCCGATCCTTGCTTGGAATCTCGGGATGAGATTCTTTTTAGGGGGGTTGGTTGTAACACCTCTGGTGTTACGAGCTCATTTAGCACCGAGATTTAGGCCTAAGATTTTTTTTGAAACGAGTTTCTTGAATTTTTGATTTAAAGTGTACTTGATGTGATAAGTGAATCATGTGTGACTTAGTTGTGGACTCAAATGAACGTCTAAGTGAAATTACTCAGTGCGTAAAGATATTTAGAAATGTCGAATGACAATTCTAGCCAATGGATAGTGAATGGTTTGTTCTATTAGATTAAGCATGAAAAGCAACTTTTATAAATAAAATAAAATCCATTAATAAATAGAACGATATATATAGCTTTTGAATCTAATTTAAATTCGAGCTTTGTTGAAAATCTCCTTGTGCCTAGATGTTGCTAATTGTCTAAATTAGTAAACCGATAGAAATATCTATAGGAATATATATATACTCACATGTTTATTTTGGGAGCACATGGCTCTGTCATGCCCATGCCCCGCTAAGCACCATAGTTCAACTGTCAGTTCCATCGCTTCACCTTGCATTGCAACTATGCACCGTCTCGTCTCCTATCATGGCTCTGTTTTGCAAAGTCTCCTCATCCATCCGCATTCCTACTTGGCCTTTGCTTTTGCTTCTCTCTGCCTTGATTGCCTCTGTCTGCATCTGTCGAGCCAAGCAACCATAGTGGCCATGTGTGCTTGCTTTCTGGCATCCTTGCTTGGGAAGATTGTCGAGTTGGTCCTTGTTTTCCCTCTATCACTGCTTGTCTCATCGTTTGCTACCATTTTTCACGCTGCCACACATGGTCTAGCTCCCGCCCAGCATAGTGCCATTACATCGACATGACCGTGCTGGGCAGGCCAGTCTAGCTCCATGCTGCTGCTGCCTCCTACCCTCGGTTTCTTGAGGACATCAAGTCGCTGCTCACCTTGCTCACCTGCTCTCATGGTCTCTCCCTCTCGATGCTCCCAGCTCCCTGCCTCACGCGAGCACCCGCATAGGGCCATGACCGCTGATGCCATTGCCCAGCACACCTATAGCCACCGTGCCCTAGAGCACTGCCGCTCTCCTACCTCTCATCGAGCCTGCATGCGGCTCTGCCTCGCCTCGCTCATCCTTGCACCCGTGGCTCTTCCTATGCCATGCATTGGTGTCCCCACTACCGCCAAGTCACACCTTGAGCGCGTGAGCCCCTCGACCCACGCTGGACCTACAGCTTCCCCATGCATGAGTCCTCGGTCCGCTTTGGACTGCTACTCCTCCCATGCGACCGCGCCCGCTGCTACCGTGTCTCCACCGAGGTCACCCACTGTCGTCGCTGGTCCATCCCTCTACTAGCCTAGCTAAGCCCTCGATGCGCCCATGCCGCAGCGCCACCCCTCCTCTTCTTCCCCACATTGCGCGCCTGTGTTGCAGCACCCTACCACCTCCAATCATGCCTTAGCCAGGGCACTACCCTTCCGCAGCCACCGCCACTGCTGCTGCACCAGGCCGCCTTGCTGTCGTCCATGCATGGCTCTACACCTCTACGTTGAGCACTCCCCATCGAAATGGTCGCCCTCAGCTAGTCATTGCTAGAGCTCGCAACATGACGCCATCCTAGAGCTAGTCACACCACTAGGCCCCTAGAGCACCATCGCCATGGCCCACTGCCGCTGTTGTGGCTAGCCAATTGTTGATGCTCATGGCTGGACCACCTCGGTCCATGCCATGGGTAGGTGAGCCGGTCATAGCCACATACCTCCCCATGTGGGCACCCGTGCAGCTCTCCAGCGGGCTTCCTACCATTGTCATGTCCTTCCTGACCAGGATTGACCATTGGCCGATGCTCCTTTGCTTGACCGTAGGAGGGAGAAGGGTAAGAATCGAAGTAGAATTTTTGTTCAGGGTTCTAGGTGTAAAATACGTGACTCATTTAAATAGTGCTCTAGATCTTGGGTTAAATAAGGACAAACATAGGGTTGTTTTCATGAAATCGCTAGGCCAGTTGGGTAGGCCATGCGTGGGCCAGCTTGTTGGGCCGCTTGCGCCTACGCGCTGGGCCGGCCTGTGGCCGCCGTGCCTAGGCCGCCCACGCCGCGCGCTAGGCCATCCTACTCGGCGCCCTACCTGGGCCGTGCACCTCGCCTGCCTGGGCCGCTCGTTGGTCTAGCCTGCTGCACGCCTGGCCACTCCGCACGGGCCGCGTGGGGCTGCTGGGCCAGTTTAGTTGCCGCCGGTCCTTTTTTCATTTTTGAGGTATTTTCTAATTTAATGCTGAAGCAAACTTATAAAATCAATATAAAATTGTGTAGGTGTCCAAAAATGGTGAAACTAGTTTTGTTGAGTTACTAAAATCATGATCTATCTAATAGTATATTTTGTTCACATAGATTCGATATGTTTTTAGGGGTGCTCTAATTATTTTAACATGCTTAATATTGATAAAAGGTGGACTTGTAGGAATTTCTATGATAAATCGGTGATAGTGTTGACTCTAAAAATTTTATAGTAAATTACTAATATTATTAGCTGCTCACTATAATTTTTGTAGCTCCAGAATAATTAGTTTGCTAGATAGATAATAATGCCCTATTTCGAATAAAAATTAATTCGACCGAATAGAATAAATAAACACCTTGGGTTTGTATAACTAAAACATTTGTTGGGAAATAATGCCTTATTCGATAACATGGATATGTAACCTAAGTACAGTCGTTGTTAGAACTAGCTCGTTAACATGAGAGGTATAAATCGTATATTATGAGTCACAATTGCAGTGATTAATTATGTCTGTGCATTGCATCGCATTGCATATCATAATAGGGACGTCGATGGATCGTGGAGTCATCGGGAGTTGCTGGAGAAATAGTGCTTTTGTAGATATCATCGCCATGATGGAAAGCTAAACTCTGATTAAATCTTACCCAGGCAAGCCCCGATGCATAACCTCTATTTTGCTGCACTTTAAATTATATTTGTGCATTAAGTTGTAAGGAGTGGAATGAAACCCACTTGCATATATATATATATATATATATATATATATATATATATATATATATATATATATATATATATATATCTTTATCCTATGAGTCTTACTAGTATGACATGATCGGGTAGATTGCTATGCTATAGGACTCCGGTAGAAGTCAAGTGATTGCCTGTCACTCGCGAGATATAGGAAATATATTACTGTATTATTATGACTTGGAAAATATAAATGGTGGAAAGGAAAAATAGTGACCGGGCAGGGATATGGTTTGGGTATTGGTGGGTGTAAGAGATTGTGTCTTACGGCCGCGGGGCATAGCTTGGTTACACTGCTTTCCCTGCTTGTGTCGATTAAGGACCGGTCATTGCATAAGGCTCTAGGCAAGTCATAGACTTATTATTCTGAGCACATACTTGGGTATGGGTGCTTGGAAGACTTGTTGCTCTCTTGTCATGGGTTCTGGCCCTTTCTAGACCGGTTGATTGGAGGTGAGGATGGAGGTCCTTTCATTGCATTGAGTCTAGGACTCAGGAGCGGGGGCTTGGAGTCCAAGTTTAGACGGGGACTTAGACCCCATGACAAGAGGGTGATGGGTTGGTCCTGCTTGTGCTCGGGGTGCAAGTGGGGTGTGTGTTTTTTGGGTACCCAGCTAGGGGCGCTCGGCATTGCTGCTTTGGTCCACAGCCATGGCTCGGCTACCGCTGGCCCACAGCGCAGAGCCGCTATTGTTGCCACCTGCCCCGTCCTATGCTACGCTGTTGTCGTATCCGCCACTACTCCTCGCATCGCAATGCTGCCACTGCCATCACATCATCATCATGCCCACACCAGTCCACTGCATCTCTACGCTGTTGCCGGTCCTATGCGTGTTGTCTCTACCGCGCGCACATGGGCGAGCCACCATCGCCATGCCATTTATGGCACTATGGCGCACGGGCCACGTCGGTTGAACCTGGGCATATGTTGTCTATAGCACCGATGCATGGGCCTCCCATGCTCGCCGCTTGTGTCCAGCCAAGGCAAGGATAAGCCGAGCCCACCGACACGCTCCATTTCTCTATTTCTCTCTAGTTTCTGCCGCCTTCGAGTCATGTCACGACGAGTCAGAGAGCGAGCACCTCTCATCAATTCCTTGTGCTTGTGTCTCTGCCTTCACACCCCCTCTCTAGCCGCCCCCACCCCACCTTGACTCGCATCATGCCGAGCTCAAATTTTGGAGCTTTGCCCACTGCCGTGCCGTTAAGGCCCGTCACCGCCCACGCTATGGCCAGCCTCCACCACTTTACCCCGCGCTAATTTCTCTACACCACTAGCTCGCCTTGGCTCCCTTTTCATCATGCGCACGCTAGTCACAACTCTAGTGACGCCTCCTCACCGCGGACATGGCCGTGCCTGTGCGGTCCGATGTTCACCTCATAGCACGCACATGGCTAGCCTCGCATGTGTCATCTCTGACCAAGCCGACTTCTCGGTAAGGTCACTAGTGAGTTGTCGTTGCTCACCCCACTACCCCTACCGCCTTGTTGTTACTATGGCTCACCAGAATGCCATCGCCATTGTCATAGGGTGCCTGCCGTCGCGGAGAGGTCCTTCTATGGTGTCCTGGCTCGTGCAACCGCCGCCCATCGTCTCACGTTGAACCCTAGGTGAGCGTCGGCCTCATAGATAGGTCAGCGTGGGTCCCATATGGCCGGCGTAAGTGCCAGTGCCACTACTCGCCGTGCCGGTGTGTGCGGGGATGGTCAAAGACCCTGCCATTGTAAAGAGGAGAAAGATCCAAGGGTTCCGTTGCTAAGTCACTGTCCCTAGAAATAGTATGTGTAGTATTTGCGCTATTTTCTAATAACACGGGGGCATTTTTGCTAATGTGCCAGTGTGCATGGGCTTCCTCGCTGTGGGTTGCCTCGCGTGCGTGGGCTGGTGCTGTGTGGGCCACACCGTGGGCTGCCATGCGCTCTCGCACGCGCGCGTTGTGTCACGTGGTCCGCGTTGGGCCAAAATCAATTTAGCTTTTTCGTGGAGAATAGAAATAGCTTTTCATTTGTATTTTTGAGCTAATCTTTGATAAATCATATAAAATCATGTAGGTATCCAAAAATTGTGAAACCAATTTTTATTAAGTTCCTAAAATTATGCTCTATCTGTTAGTGTATTTGTAGCACCTGGTTTTAAAGACAGAACCAGATACACACTATATGTGAGCCCAAGAAGTCAAATATCACATATAGCCACAATAAGGGTAATACCAAGAGACAATACTTATTACATAATGTATTAGTAAAAGGAAAATAACCTTAGAGTATAGACAGCGGAAAGTTGACTCCAATCTTCTAGCGAAGGCTCCAAATCCATAGGAACGACTGACTAGTTGACCAGAAGCCTAACTCCTCTAAACCAGCAATCTGGTACCCATCCGGGATTTTTATCCAAAGTATAGAAAAGTAAAGCAAGCATACGTACATGTCATACTTAACAATTATATCATGGGGTTCATGAGGCTCAAAATGCTGATACTGGTTTAACTACGATTAACTTTAATAGGTTATCTTTTTAAGTAATTGAGTGGCAAAGAATTTATCATTCCCATAAACACATGATCAGGTAAACATGAATAATGTATAGCATAAACAATTAATCATTAGTATCATTATCTATTAGTGATCATCTCTATTCCATAAGGGTCCAAGGCTGCTCGTGTCCGTGAGCACGGCTGTTATAATAGTTTTACACTCTACAGAGGTTGTACACTTTCACTATGAGTCATGATTTACCCTTTTGCCTGAGGTAGCTAACCTCTTAACCCACTTCCAAGGAAGGTCGATAGGGTTCATATGAAGCCTTTCAAAGGTTCGTCTAACAAGTTAGGGCCGCTAGGTGTATGTGGCCCTTCTCTAGGAGTGGCATGCGTGGGCATCGCAGCACGGTACACACATCCTAGCAGAAAAGGAAACATACCCTCTTGCACCATAAAGGTAACCATTAACAAGCTAGAAAAGGTCCTTATACTGAGCTAAAGCCAGAGCCATATAGCCCTCACAACTGTACTATAAGTCCCGGATGATCGCTTACAGATAAGTCCTTAGGGAGAGGAATCTGAAGCATTTAGAAAGTAGCTAAATACTCTAGCCCCCTATTTCCATGTTGCTAAAAAGTCATGTTTTAATGTTTATTGCATATACCATTAGTCAAGTTACAAGATTATGGTTTTGATTAAGCACTAGCAAAAACTACCCAATGCAATAACCTAAAGGTTTCAAGGTACAAGATATCAAATATCTAGGATATCCTTATTGGCATCAAGGTAGACACATGCAATATGAATTAAGTGATTAAATGTGAATAGGTAACAAGGATGGTCCTATGCTATACTTGCCTTACACAACGATCCTTCGATAAGCTTTAATCTTCAACGTCTTTCTTCTTCTTCTGGATCACCACGTGTATCTCACTGACTAGACATAATCGTAGAACACCACACAAACATCCATACACATACATGCATAGCATACAATTGCATCTATATTAGAATAGTATACCAATCATAGAAAATAAGTAAAAGAGATTGAAATACGATTCTACGCATCGCTACAAACACACAGTCGCGAGAGGCACTCTAATCGGAGCTACAGTTGAAAAGTAATAACTACCAGAAGATTTACTTATAAAACAGGAAACCATAAGCTTTATTTATTTTATTATATGAAAGCATGTATATGATATTTCAGAGAAAGTTGAATTAAGGCAAACTTATATTTGGTTCTAAAAATCGAAGTGGAATTTATTATATTTTATTTATAAATCTAGTGGCATTATTATTTAAGTTGGGTTTTAAACCATGAAATTCTAGAGATTTTGACATAGAAATTATTGCTACTAATGCGTAGGTCATGTCGTTACGAAACAAATGCAACTTGAACGGACTATTTCAGAGTTAAAATGAATAAGTTATGATTTAAACAAGTTTTACTTTAGTTAAATAATAGATTAAATCTACCCATGAATTTCAAGTGTTGAAAACATGCATAACAGTTGTATAAACACATAGAAAGTGTAAATACGGTCCTAACGCAATTCGAACGGGTCAAATCGGACTTAAAACGCATAAGTTACGCATGAAATAAGGTTCAGTGGCATTTCTGTAAATATTTGAACTCAATTTTGAATTAAAATAATTAAAATATGAAATTACACGGCTGCTGGACTGCGGGTACTAATTCTAGAAAACACAGGGTCTAAAGTGAATAAAAATAGGGCTGAAATGTATTTATTTTGAACTGAATCGGACTATGGGTTAATTCACTAGAAACTGAGAGGCTTTTACGCAAAACTAGGTGCGGCTGACTGTGGGTTGACCCGTGGCTGCTGACTGGGCAGCCACGTGGCGGCCGGGGACTGGTGCGGTGCACCGCGCGTGCGTGGGCATGCGCTGACCGACGCTATGGACCGAGTCCATGGCCCGCTGTGGACCAACCACTTAATCCAACCAGTGATCTAATCTTCACCGTTCACCCAGGATCTGGTGGCGCAGGTGAGTGCGGGTGAACCTCCAGCGGTAGCATGGTGGCTACGGCAAACTCGCCATGGTTGACGGTGAGGCAGCGCGGTGGTGAACATGGGGGGAGGCGTTTCAGACCTCCTCGGAGCAAACCGAACCTACTGGGATGATCTACAGGCACGCGAACACGTTGAGGTGCAAACCGAGGGTAGGGATCATGCCGAGATGATGGCCCGTGGCGGCGCCATGGCCGGTGGCATCAGGTGTTCGCTACTATGATGTTCTAGGGCGCAATTTGAGGAACAGAGAGCATGGGAGGAATGAGAAGCTCACCACGAAGTCAGATCGGGGTGGTTGCGGTGTCTGGGAGGCTTCTATGGGGTGGGTCGATGATGGCGGCGGCTGGAGAGAGAAAAAGTGGCGCGAGTGAGTTGAATCCGAGCAAACCGTGACCAAAACTGAGAGATGGCGGTACCTATAGGCATGGAGGAACACGACGGATATCATCGGCGCGTCGGCGACGTGGATTAGGCACCGGAGCAGCGGGCTACGGGGTGGCGGTGGTGATCTCAAGTGGCGAACAGAGAAGGGGCAGAGGGGAGGGCTTGGCTCGATCTTTATAGGCGGGCGGGGCTATGGTGTAGAAGGAAGGGGAGCGGAATACGGTGATTTTGATCTCTTGCCATGTGGGCGCGGTGGGCCGACAGCTTGCCGAGCATGGCAGCGCCATCGACAGAAGCAAGAAAGGAAAGGAGACAGGGGAAAGAAGGAAGGGGAAGAAGGGAGCGGGGCTGGCTGATGGGTGGGCCAGCGTGGCAGTGAGGGAGAAGGGGGGCGATGTGCGTTAGAAGCTGAGCGGGCCACGGCACGAGTTGGGCTAGTGCGGAGTAGCAAGCGCGCGGAAGGCCGAGTAGAGCAGGCCAAGCGGGCTGCGTAGTGCACGCGTAGAGCGACGCCCTACAGTCAGCATTGCTCTGATACCACTTACCTGTGCCACTTTTTCTCTCTCTAGCCGCCGCCGTTGTCGACTCGCCCTGTAGAAGCCTCCCGGATGCCGCAACCACCCCGATCCGACTTTGTGGTGAGCTTCTCGTTCCTCCCATGCTCTCTGTTCCTCAAATTGCGCCCTAGAACACCATAGCAGCGAACACCTAATGCCGCCGGCCATGGCGCCACCATGTGCCGTCATCTCAGCACGATCCCTGCCCTTGGTTTGCACCTCAACATGTTTGCGCACGCCTGTAGATCATCCTAGTAGGTTCAGTTTGCTCTGAGGAGGTCCGAAACGCCCCCTCGATGTCCGCCACCGCGCTGCCTCGCCGTCGGCCATGGCGAGTTCACCGGAGCCACCATGCTGCCGCTGGAGGTTCACCCACACTCACCTGCACCACCGGATCCTGGGTGAACGGTGAAGATTAGATCACTGGTTGGATTAAGTGGTTGGTCCACAGCGGGCCATGGACTCGGTCCACAGCGTCGGTCAGCGCGCGCCCACGCACGCGCGGTGCACCACACCAGTCCCCGGCCACCATGTGGCTGCTCAGTCAGCAGCCACAGGTCAACCCACTGTCAACCGCACCTAGTTTTGCATAAAAGCCCCTCAGTTTCCAGTGAATTAACCCGTAGTCCGATTCAGTTCAAAATAAATACATGTATATGATATTTCGGTAGTTGTAACTTTTCAACCGTAGCTCCGATTAGAGTGCCTCTCGCGACTGTGTGTTCGTAGCGATGCGTAGAATTGTATTTCAATCTCTTTTACTTGTTTTTCTATGATTGGTGTACTATTCTAATATAGATGCAATTGTATGCTATGCATGTATGTGTATGAATGTTTGTGTGGTGTTCTACGATTACATGCAGTCGATGAGATACACATGGTGATCCAGAAGAAGAAGAAGGACATTGAAGATTAAAGCTTACCGAAGGATCGGTGTGTAAGGCAAGTATAGCATGGGACCATCCTTGTTACCTATTCACATTTAATCACTTAATTCATATTGCATGTGTCTACCTTGATGCCAATAAGGATATCCTAGATATTTGATATCTTGTACCTTGAAACCTTTGGGTTATTGCATTGGGTAGTTTTTGCTAGTGCTTAATCAAAACCATGATCTTGTAACTTGACTACTGGTATATGCAATAAACATTAAAACATGACTTTTTAGCAACATAGAAACAGGGGCTGGAGTATTTAGCTACTTTCTAAATGCTTTAGATTCCTCTCTCTAAGGATGTATCTGTAAGCGATCATCGGGGACTTATAGTATAGCTGTGAGGGCTATATGGCTCTAGCTTTAGCTCAGTATAAGGACCTTTTCTAACTTGTTAGTGGTTACCTTTATAGTGCAAGAGGGTATGTTTCCTTTTTTGCTTGCATGTGTGTGCCATGCTGCGATGCCCATGCGTGCCACTCCTAGAGAAGGGCCACATACGCCTAGCGGCCCTAACTTGTTAGATGAACCTTTGAAATGCTTCATAGTGAACCCTGTCGACCTTCCTTGGAAGTGGGTCAAGAGATTAGCTACCTCGGGCAAAAGGGTAAATCACAACTCACAATGAAAGTGTACAACCTCTGTAGAGTGTAAAACTGTTATAACAGCCGTGCTCACGGACACGAGCGGCCTTGGACCCTTATGGAATAGAGATGATCACTAATGGATAATGGTACTAATGATTAATTGTTTACGCTATATATTATTCATGTTTTCCTGATCATGTGTTTATGGGAATGATAAATTCTTTGCCACTCAATTACTTAAAAAGATAACCTATTAAAGCTAATTGCAGTTAAACCAGTGTCAGCCTTTTAAGCCTCATGAACCCCATGATATAATTGTTAAGTACAACATGTACTTATGCTTGCTTTACTTTTCTATACTTTGGATAAAAATCCCAGATGGGTACCAGATTGCTGGTTTGGAGGAGTTAGTATTGTGGTCAACCAGTCAGTCGTCCCTGTGGATTTGGAGTCTTCGCCAGAAGATTGGAGTCAACTTTCCGCTGTCTATACTCTGAGGTTATTTTCCTTTTACTAATACGTTATGTAATAAGTATTGTCTCTTGGTATTACCCTTATTTGTGGCTATATGTGAGATTTGACTTTCTGGGCTCACATATAGTGTGTATCTAGTTGTCTTTAAAACTAGATGCTACAATATTTAGTTCATATATATACTTGTTAATACTAGGAGCTATTAAATCATTTGAGAGTGCTCAATATTATTAAGTTAATTATTGTAGGAATTTTGGTGGTAGATTGGTGATAGCAAAAACCCTAAATTTTTTATAGTAGCTTCATTGTATTATTATGTGCTCACTGTAATTTTGTATCCCTAAAATAGACTATTTAATATGGTAGCTAAATACCCATTAAGGCTAAATGGATAATGGCATGATATTGGTTTATTAAAATTAAGCACTTATAGGGTGAGCTTGGAATCTATTTGGTAAAGATGATAGTTAGCTTAGTGTCTTAGTCATTAGAGTTAGCTTAGTAGCTTAGCATGTGTATTCTTATTTTTAGAGCTACCGTTGCATAAATACTAAGTGTTGCATCACCATTGCATGCATGTAGAGAACGAGTTGGTGGATACCGTGACCACCGGCGATCACGAGTACGAGGAGGTGATCGAGGAGTATGAGGAGAAGATCCTCATGCAAGAGGAGGTCCTGGAGCTATCACTGACTAACTTAGCTGACAATCTGTCTACCCAAGGCAAGCCCCGGTGCATAACCCTTATTTTGAATGATCACTGGATATATATATGTGTGATGTGCATTTATGTTACATGATTTATATTGAAACTACATGCATAGATAACCTACCTATGAGTTCTACTAGCATAGGTCGAGTAGCTGCTATGCTTAGGCTATTGGTAGCGTGAGTAACCTGCCGTTACTCACAATAGGTGATTAATATTATCACCCTCATGATAAAATGGTGAAAAGAAATAAAGATTGGGCAGGGATATGGTATGGGTATTGGTGGGTGTAATAGGCTGTGTCCCATGGCCAATGGTGCATAGCTTGGCTACACTGTTTTCCCTATCCATGTCGGTTAAGGACTGGCCATTGCATTGGATTCTAGTCAGGTCATAGACTTATTATCCTGAGCACATACTTGCTTATGGGAGCGGGAAGGCTCGTTGCCCTCTTGTCATGGGTTCTAGCTCTTTTTGAACCGACTGATTAGAGGTAGGGATGGTGGAGGTTTAAGCACCACACTGAGTTCGAAACTCAGGAGTGGGGGCTTGGAGTCTAAGTTTGGATGGGGACCTAGACCCCTTGATAGGACAGTGGTGGGTTGGTCTTGCTTGTGTCTAGGGTACAAGCGGGGCATGTGTTTCAGGGTAACCAGCTGGGCTACATTGGTTCATGAATTGCCGTGTAATACGGTATGACTTGTCCACGATCTAGCACCGTAGTAAGAACTAGAAGATGAAAGATGGTGAAATAGATCTGATTGCTCAACTCTTGCTTGAAAGTAGAATAGGTGCTTACATAGAATGGTTAAATAATGAACTAATCATGACTACTAATAAGAAACATACATAAGGATTAACTACTAGTATTGCTTTTCGCAAAAAGGAAACCCAGCAAACCATAAAGCCTATCATATCCTTTGGAGTCGAGAAATTTTTCCACTAGTCGGATAAGTCTTGCGAGTACATTGTGTACTTAGGGTTTGTTTACCCCTGTTGCAGGTGCAGCTTGATGAGTAGCTATTGTGTGGAGGATTCTTCTGGTGGGCATAGATGGATTCTTGTATCTTATCGTTAGACATTTATTGTAATTCCACTGTTTAAATTCTACACTTTAAACTTGGTATTGTAATAATGTATTTCTAAGAACTCTTGTTGTATGAAATAGACTAAGTATTGTAAACTCGTTCTCATTATTGGATCCTATAAGAAAAAACATGGATTATTTGAGTTCTCCCTTAGGGTGTGCTCGATGGAACCGTTCGATGTAGCTTACTTTCAGGGTGCTTAGTGTCTGGTGGAAGACAAGCGCCTCCGAAAGCGTGCTATTTCAGGCATTTTGTGACAATAGACAAGTTCTTGAATAAGGCCATTGAGGAATGCACTCTTCATATCCATTTGATATAGCTTGAAGTTGTGATAAGCGGCATAAGCTAGAAGCATTCGGATTGCTTCAAGCCTTACCACCAATGCATATGTTTCTTCAAAGTCCAAGCCCTCTACTTGAGTGAAGCCTTGAGCAACCAATCTTGCCTTGTTCCATGACACCATGCCATTCTCATCTTGCTTATTGTAGAATACCCATTTGGTGCCATTGACATTGGTATTGGGTTTTCCACCAAGGTCCATACTTGATTTCTTTCGAAGTTGTTAAGCTCTTCTTGCTTGGCTATGATCCAATCTAGGTCTCTAAGTGCTTGTTCTACCTTAAGAGGCTCCAAAGAGGAAACAAAAGAGTAACATTGACAAAAGTTTGCTAAATGTGATCGAGTTGTTATCACTTTTCGAAGACTCCCAAGGATATTGTCAACGGGATGATCCCATTGTATCATTTGCCTTAGCCTTGGGTGATCAATGGCCTCTTGTTCCTCTTCTAGATCTTCATCTTCTTCTTGCTCGAAGATTGGTTGTAGGTTCTATCCATGAGCTAGAGTCAAATCAGCTGCTGTTGACTGGGTAGGCGCGACACTACCATAGGACATGGTTGAGAAGGGCTGGTGCTAGGGCTAGCACCAGAAGTGGTGGTGTACACCACCATAGGCGCGATGGTGCACCACTGTGGGCACTGTCATCCTATCCGGTGGTACCGCCCCTTTTTAATAGAGAGCGGGTGAACTGGAGTTGGGCATCGCCATGGGCGCTACCACCCCTAGGTGGTGCACCACCCCATTTTCCAGAGAGCATGGATTTTGGGGTGTTGACCAGGGTGGCACCGCCTCCCCTGTCCGGTGCCACCATCGCCTATCCGGTGACCACTGACAGTCAAACTAGCCATTAGATTCAACCATCCCATGTCAAGTGACCGCACCGCCATTTCTGGTGCCCTTATAGAAAGCTACTCTAAAGGGGTACGGCTCTATTTGCTTGTGGGCTTATAAATAGAGCTAGTGGCTGGCCTTGGCCACTCTCTTGGCACTTCTAATAGCTGCATACACCCTTTAAGAGCTGAGCACACTACTCCACTCACTTGCACACTTGATTTCATCATCTTGAGTGAGATTGGAGAGCCTCTAGTGCATTGCTTAATGTTCTAACATCTTGTGGCACTAGTTGGGCGATTTGGGCTGGTGGAGTTCTTGTTACTCTTGGTGTTTGCCGACACCTAGACGGCCTAGTGATTGGTGGATCATTGAGCGGCTATTGGTGATTGTTGCTAGCTCTGATTGTCGACATTGTGAGGGGTTCTTGTGCCTTCCCCATAGGAGATCATGAAAGGCAACTCTAGTGGATTGCGCGTAGCTTGTGTGATCCTCATCTTATGTTGGTTATGCGGCACCCTATTGAGGGTTTGGCGTGTGATGCCAATTAGCACATGAACCTCCAAGTGAGTGAATCACCACAATGAGGACTAGCTTGTTGGGTGATTGGTCTTCATTGGTATTCATTCTTGTGATTGATTGGCTCCTTTGGTGATTGGCTCATTCCTATACACGGTGGTATAACACTCCATCCTTCCCGCGCATTTACATTTTATAGTGTAGCTTGGCCCTTTAGTGTTGCTAGTTTTGAGGGCAAGTAAGAGTCATGTCTAGTGGTTAGTGAGGCTCTTTAGTTAGTCTTTGAGAACTCACTAATTTAGTGTAGTGAAATAGCCTTTGAGTGCTTATAAACAATAGCAACTAGAATTATGGTAGGTGGCTTGCATTCTTAGTAGGCTAGCACAACATTCGCTTTGCCTCATATTTGCCTAACCGCTTTGCGTAGTGTTGTTGTAGAATTTTTTATGGGCTATTCACCCCCCTCTAGCCATTAGGACCTTTTAGTGTAGAAATTGAAGTAGGGGTCTGCTACTATTCAGCATCAGGTACGTCAGCAGAAATTGGTGCAGTAGCAACTTGAGGAATATCTACCTCAGTGGCTTCATCTTCTTATGGTCTATTATCACCAATAGACAATTGCTTGATTGCTTCACATGGTGGATCCTCCTTTCCCACAACACTTGAATCAACTTGCTCTACTTGAGAGCCATTAGATTCATCAAATGTTACGTCTACCATAATCTCAACTCTCCCAGAGGTTTTGTTGAAAACACGGTAGCCATGCTTATTTGATCCATAACCAAGAAGAAAACCTTCGACTTTAGGTGCAAATTTAGAGGTTTTGGGTTTCTTATTAAGTATGAAACACTTACACCCGAACACTCTAAAGTAAGACACCTTAGGTTTGTTACCGGTTAGAAGCTCATATGAAGTTTTCTTCGACTTCTTGTATAGGTAGAGGCGGTTGATGGCTTGGCAAGCGACGTTGACGGTGTCACACCAAAATAAGTCTAGCATCTTGTATTCATCTAGCATTGTCCTTGCCATGTCAATGAGTGTTCAGTTCTTCCTCTCTACTACACCATTTTGTTGAGGGGTGCATAGAGTTGAAAACTCATGCTTGATGCCCTCTTCATCAAGAAACTCTTCAACAAGAGTATTCTTGAATTCGGTCTCATTATCACTTCTTATTTTCTTGATTGAGAAACCAAACTCCTTTTGTGCTCTTCTAACAAATATATTCACCTTCTCTTGCACTTGGCACTTATCATACAAAAAGAATACCTAAGTGAAACATGAATAATCATCAATAATAACAAGACCATATTTGTTACCCCTAAGACTTAGGTAGGTGGCCAATCCAAAGAGATCCATGTGAATTAACTCCAATGGTTGCTCGGTGGTCATGATGCTCTTTGGTGGGTGAGGTATGCCAACTTGCTTTCTGGCTTAATAAGCGCTACAAATCCTATCTTTCTCAAAATGAACATTTGTTAGTCCAAGGATGTGTTCATCTTTTAGAAGTTTGGCCAAGTTCTTCATCCCAACATGGGCTAGTCGGTGATGCCAAAGCCAACCCATGCTAGATTTTACCACCAAACAAGTTTTAAGCTTAGCTTTACTTTTGTTGAAATCAACTAGGTAAAGCTTATTCTTTAATCGACCCATAAAGATAATAGAAGAATCCTCCCTTCTAAAGACTTTTACACCCTTATCCGTAAAGAGACAATTGTAGCCCATCTCATACAATTGAGAAACAGACAACAAATTGTAACTCAACGAATCAACATGTAAAACTTTTGTAATTGGATGTTCAAGAGTTATAGCCACTTTACTAAGACCAATCACATCCCCCTTTGAATTGTCTCCAAAAACAATATGTTCATTTGAGTGCGTCATTGGGAAATATGATGAGAACATACTCCTTTCTCCGGTCATATAATTTGTACATCGACTATCAAGCACCCAACTTGATCCACCGGAGGAGTATGCCTGCAAAACAAGTTTAGTTTCTAGATTTAGGTCCCCAACTTGACTTGGGGCCTTGCATGTTAGTCACAAGAAACTTAAGAACCCAAATAGAAGTATTCCTATATATGTTGGTTTCTTTTCCAATATATTTTGCAACCACTTGACCACTGCTATTGTTCTTCAGTACAAAACACGATGTCAAGCTTTGTCAAAGTGCATGGGCCTTTGGTTGATAAGCATACTTGTTCTTAGTGCCCCATATTGATTTCTTTGGCTTCTGGAAAACCTGCTTCTGTTGGAACACCTTCTTTATGGGCTTAGTCTGATCAAGAATAGAATGGGTAGCCTTCCCATTTTTGTAGGGCATGGCACTACCGCCCTTCACTATGGCACTACCGCTACATGGCACTACCGCAGGTTGTGTAGGCTGATCTATACCGATTCTGTTCTTCCTTTCAAACTATACACACTCATAGCCATTCACTATCTTTCTTCCATTTGTCTTGGCTCCATTTATGTGTCCAAGCCCATGCTTGATTGAGGGATGCCTTCCCTTCTTGTATTGTGGCCCTTTTGGTTCATTCTTCTTCAAGTAATTGATTTTGGCTTTGTTATTCATGCACCATTTTTCAATAATATCATTGAGTCTAGCAATCTCCTTTCTCAGAGCCTCAATATTGGCAAGATTAGTGGAATAAGCATTCAAATCAAGATTATAACATTTTCCACAACCTTGACTAGTGGAGGGAGTAGAGATTTCCTTTGCTTTAGAGGGATGTGAGTTGCTATCCCAAAGAATGCCATATTGCAGCTCAAGTTCTTTGTGCTCTTCATCCAAGTCATAATACTTTTTCTTGAGAGCATTATTTGCTTTCTTTGTGATAGCATGGTCCTCTTGCTCTTTGGCCAAGGCCTTGTGCAAGGATTCCACCTCATTTCTCTCTAATTCAAGAACTTTATTGCTAGCAATGTAGAGATCCTCTTGTTGGATAAGAGTTTCCTCTCTAGATTCTAGCTCAGCTTGGACACTCTCTAAATCCTCCATTAGTTTAGTGATGAATAATTTGGTCTTTCCATCCAAGTTTTTAGTTATTTGGTCAATTTCTTCATCACTTGATCCATCATCACTAGAGCTATCACTAATATCACTACTAGAGATATCACTAGGAGGTAGAGGAGGTTTGGCTTTTGATTTTACCTTCTCATCCTTTGCCATGAGACAAATGTGAGGGCAGTAGTAGTCATCATCAGAATGTTGTTGAAGAATCTTGGTGTAGGGGATGACTTGTGGATAGCAACGGTTGCAACTTTCTCATCCTCTTCACTTGTGCTATCTCTAGCTGAGTCCCATTAATGCCCAATATGAGCTTCTCCCATGTACTTCTTGCTCTTTCTATGGTCGGCCTTGTCCTCTTTCTTGTCTTATTTGTACTTGCTGTCTTTGATCTCATATGGACACTTGACAATGAAGTGATCGGTACTACCACAATTGTAGCATGTCCTCTTCTTGTTTGGAAACTTTCTCTTCACTACCTTGTAGCCTTGCTTCTTTAGACCTTTTTGAAATCTCTTCATAAAGAGAGCAACATCATCAACTTTCTCATAATGTTCATCATCATTTTCATCTTCAGTTGAGGATGATGTAGTCTCTACTTGCTCTTGGACTTGCTTGCTTGCTTTAGGCTTGCTTGTTGAAGCTTGCTTATTGATCTTGGACTTGCTAATAGAGCCTTGCTTGCTTGATTTGTTGACCTTGAGAGCTACATCCTTGATCTTTATGCCATCTAATTTTGCTTGCAACTCACTAAGCTTATTCCTCTCATTTGCTTCTTCACTTTACATGTCAAAGGTCAAGATTCTCCTAAGTACATCATTTGGTGTGAAGTACTCAAACTTCTTCTTGTCTCTAATTAGAGTCACCACGATCTCATTTCTAGGTGAATAAGCTTCCAACATAATCTTCACTACCTTGTGATCATCTAGCTCATCACCATCATAGCCTCTAATCTTGCCCACCATGGTCATCAACCTATCAAACATCTCTTGTGGCCCTTCTCCATCCAAGATCACAAACCGGTTGAGTTTGGCCATCAACAAATCAATTGTTGCCTTTCTCACTTTGTCAACCCCTTCATGTGCAAGGTGCAAGGTGTCCCATATTTGCTTGGCAACATCAACACCAATCACCCTATTGTACTCATCACCATCCAAAGCACTAAGCAACACACTTGTGGCTTGACCATTGAGATGAATAATTCTCATTTCATCTAGAGTTAGATTTTTGGGATCAACCAGTGGCTCAAATCCATTGCAGACAACTTCCCAAATGCCAGGGTGAAGACCAATAAGATAGGCTTTCATCAAGTGCTTCCACTTGGCAAAGTTAGTCCCATCAAAATGAGATAACTTGCCCATGGGCACATTAATGAAAGACCTCCGATCATGGTTAGTCATAGGCATAAAAGAATAGTTAAAGGATACATCAACATATTTGTTGTTGGAGTCTGCTTTGCCATTTCCTTTCTTCTCCTTCTTGCCTCCCTTGGACACTTGGTATGACTCATCATCATATCCATCTTTGGAACTACTTGAAATGTCACTTGATGATGCATTGGTTGCCTTCTTTTCTTCTTCCTTCTTCTTCCTAGCTTCTCTTCTTTTTCTTCTTTCTTCTATCTTGAGCTTTCTTTCTTCTTTTCTTTGCTTTTTGTCTTCTAACTTTTGTTGCTCCTTCTTTTCTCTTGCTTCGCTTTTTGCCTTTCTAGCTGCCTTCCTTTTTCTTCTTTCTTCATCATTTAGAGCATTCTCGGCATCGGTGGCCTCAAACTATGGGAGCGTGGTATTGCTTGCTGTAGAAACACTTAGCTCACTATTGTTAGTGTCATGCAACTCCACATCCTCTGGATTGATGTCAATGGGCTTCACACCACTAGTACCACCTCTGGGCTCCATACCTCACGAGGTAAAGCGCTTATAACCTGCTCTGATACCACTTGTATGATCTTTGGTTAGCCTAGAGGGGGGGGGTGAATAGGCTTGTTAAAACAAACTTAGGCAAATGTTAAATTCCACCCCACGGCACTGCCGCTCTGAGCCCACGGCACTACCGCTCTGTGGCACTACCACACCTACAGACAACTTTGAGGCATAATTCAAAATCTATGTATGGAAACTTAGATAAGATAAATTACTAAAGTTCCTATAGGTATGTAGTTCACAAATCGATAGCTAGAAGTGGTAGGAACATCATACACAAGTAGATCGGCCACAAACCCTAGAAATCACCTTAACAACAATATAAAATGCAAGTGAAGTAAATCAAGCACAAGGTGATACAATGATTTATCCAGTGGTTCAACTCACCACTAAGGCTTGTCTAAGTCCACGTTGTTGAGGTTAGCCACTAAGGCTTAAGGCTTTGCAACCCTTCCTCATTCTCAAGTAAAGAGGGTTAACTCTTGAGATGAGGGGTGAGTTTACTAGCTTCAAGAGATGGATACAAACCTCCCAGGACTGCCACACAAGTTGGCAAGCTCCACGAGCGATGCTCTAGCCGGCTAGGAGCAAGCTCCAAGAGTAACAAGCACAACCATCGGCCAAAACTGAACCAAGTGCTCTTTTAAGTTGGGAAATCAGTGAATCTGCTCTCTAATCCAGTTTGGCACCTTTTTCTCTCAAGAATTCATGGGGAAATCACAAGGGAAAGCTTGAGAGCTTTTGGGCGCCAATGAAGGAGAGAGAGAGAGAACAAGAGCTGAGCCAAAAACCATCGGTCTGAAAGACTGGGCGAGGAAGAAGATCGTTGTGAGAGAAGAGAAGAGGTAAAAATACCTTCCATGGTCCCAACGGTTAGATAAGTCATGGCAGTGCTGCATCTTACCCGCGGCAGTGCCACTCTGCATAAGCTTGGGCATTCGGTTCTTGGTTCGGTTCCTCTATTTTAAAAGAAATTTGGTTCTTAGAAAATAGGAATCGATCGGTTCTTAAAAATTCTCGGAACTGACCATTTCGGTTTTCGATTATTTCGGTTTGGTTCCGGTTCTAACCGAACTAACCAAACTTTTTGAGAAGACCTCAAGGCAACAATAAATATACATGTTGTAAGGCAAATTTATGCAACACTATATTAATTTTTAATAATAATAATTTAAAAGAAAATAATAGCAATATAGTAACACAAATATATATCAGGTCAAATATAAAACACCACACATAAACTAAACATAATCTTACAAAATACATGTAAGAGAAGTATAATTCATGTAATTTAGTTCTTTCGGTTAATTCGGTTACCCAAGAGTAGGAACCGAATTTTCTTTAGTTATTTTGGTTCCTCAATATCAGGAACCGAATAAGGAACCAAATTTTTTGGTTTCGGTTCTTTCGGTTTCGGTTCTGGTTATTTTAGTTTGGTTTTTAGTTCTTGGTTACTTTTGCCTAGGGTTAGCTCTATAGCATAGCCGTGCCTCAAGTGCAGCACTACCGCACCAAGCCTGATAGCAGAGATAAAAGAGTGTTGAGCAAGCTGTCATGGCTGAACTTTTGAGGATGCTTGTGTGTAAGATTGAGCACTTGGTAGCATAAGTTGGCTTAAGCATTTTGTCCTCCTTTATAGTACGGCTTTTCCTATATTCAAATTCAAAATATAAAAGAATATAAACTTTGTTTGAGTTTGAAGCCGTCAACATTGGTAATTGGGGGCTCCTCCGTTTTGTATGACATCCTCGATTCTAAAATCACTGCTTGTCATCTTGATAAATTTCATTAGTCCTCTAATTGCATGGTTATTATCACCAAAACCCACAATTTGGGCTTGATTGCACTTTCAAAATGTGAGATACATAAGTGTATGCTAGTTGTAGAATTTGATTGACTAGCATGCATAGGATGATAGCTAGACACTTGGTTTGTTTTCAAAGTATTACTAGTACCTTGCTTCTAATGTTGATCTCATGGGGTATCTACTATTCTTGTTTTCAAGTGGTATCTAGCTAACCATGGTGCTAAGGATGAACTTAAATGTGTAACTCTAATTGGTCACGCTTCAAAGGTTTATTCTATACACCTTAGCACATCATTTGGTAGTAATTACTCTTCCACAATTCTAATCTATACATATGTGTAAGCTTTAAACCAAACACACTAACACATATGTAGGGGGGAGCTAATACTACCAATTCGGGTTTATGGTACTTGTCCAAAATCATTTACACATGATAAATTTGCTTGGGCAAGCAACATGAATCCAAAAGTGCTTAATTTCTATATCTTTTTAGAGTTGTTATCAATTACCAAAAAGGGAGAGATTGAAAGGTCCCTAGTTTAGTTTTGGTAATTGAGTGACAACATAGGTGAACTAATGTGTTTAAATGTAAGATACACTAGTGATTAGTCCATAGGTACACTTGTGTGAGCAACTCATGCCATGATGGGAAGATGGCTTGAATTTGTTGCAAGGCTCACACATGTGATGAAGGAGCCCATTGCATATGAGACATGACATTGAGTCATGTGACTAAGGTAGAGAAGATCAAGACAAGACTTGACTTGATGGACCGGTTGCAATTGTGAAGGGTAAGTTGAGTGATGACTTGGCGCCGAAGGACAAAAGCAATGGTGAAGAGCAAGTGAAGTCAAAATCAATGAACCAATAAGGTCACATGATGATATGAAGTGGATCATATCATTTGTTGATCAAGGTTGGTGCTTGTGTTGCATCAACATTGGAAGAGATGGAATGGAATGCGCAAGGCAAAGGTATATTTGTAGGGCATTTCATTTCACCAGCCATAGGTGTGTAGAGAAGTTTATGACCGGGTATAGGATAGATGACCGTACTATTAAGAGGGGCAAACTTGTTTACATATCGGTCATCTAGTGCCACTCATGTGATCTAACTTTGCATCGTTGCTAGGATCAAGTGGCATGGTGAATTGAGTGACTAATCCTTTGGAAAAATGTTTGTGAAAAGCTAACACATGTGTATAAGGTGGTATATCACTTAGTGGTGTTGGCACATTTGCAAAGGAGAAGAAGTTGATGAAGAAAAGGAGTTAAAAGCGCTGGTCATGGGGTGACCGGACGCGTCCGATATTGGGACCGGACACGTCCGGTGTTTAACCCAGGCTCGGCCAATGTTCTCGATGTGATCGAACACGTCCGATATTGGGACCAGACGCGTTCAGTATTCAGCCCAGGTGTGAACAGCTGAGGTAGGGGTGATCCAATTCTGGGGTGCGTCCAATCGGCAGTGACCGGACGCGTCCGTTCTGCCCCAGAACCTCTCGGTGTGGTTTTTGACCCTGACCAGACTCTAAGTGCATCGAGTAACCTGATGCTAGGCCTAGTAGGGATTGAATTTGCAAAGCATTTCAGATCTCACCTTGACCCAAAACACGTCTCTATGGCTGAGATGTGGTCCAGTCTGAGGAGGTAGAGCACGTGGTTGTGTGCAACTTGACGCTAGGTGCGTCTAGTCGGTCCAGAGTGGCTCTGTGGGCTCTCTGGACTTGACCTGACATTGCCCAAGGAGCGTCCGATTGTTTTCTAACATCACGTCTGATCATATCTGTCAGAGCATGTAGAGAGAGCCGTTGGGTGCCAACGGCTAACTCATTTGAAAGGTCGCTACACCGAACACGTCCGATCAGTAGGTAGATAGCCTAGTGAAGGGGTAACGGCTCTATTTGTTTGTGGGGTTATAAATATGAGCCTTGGCTGGCCTTGGGCTGGTAGCTAAGCACCCTTAAGCCTTGGTGGCTTGTGTAGGTGTGCTTGGGAGCCCTTTAACTCACATATGCTTGATAGTGATCATCCTTGAGTGTAAGGGTGATTCTAGTGCAATTGCATTGTGAGGTTGCATCGAGTGGCACTAGGTGATCGAGTTGCAAGCTGGTGATGCTTGTTACTCTTGGAGGTTGCCACCTCCTAAATAGCTTGGTGGTGGTTTCCATCGAAGCACACAAAGAAGATTGTGCGGTGCTCTAGAGAAGAGATTGTGAGGGGTGTTGTGCTCACCTCACGGGAGCTGCAAAGAGCAACTCTAGTAGAGCAAGACACGAAGGCCGACAATGGTTTGGCCAGATCAAGTACTAGAGCTTATGGTAAGCACTCCATGTGGGAGAGTGTGACTTATGGGTCACCACTAGCAAGAGGACCAGCGACAACCTTGGAGCTTGTCTTAACGGGGACTAGCTTGGTGGCAACCAAAGAAACCTTAGGATAAAAATCATCGTGTCAACCTTGTTCATCTCGCTGGTTTGCAATCCCCTTACACAAGCCTGTATTTACTTATTTATATATTGTGTTTGTGTAGTTGCTCTTGTAATTAGTTAGCTAGTGTAGCTTGCTAGCTACCTTCTTGCTTGTGTAGCATAGAAGTAGCTCCCTCGTGTAACTAGTTTACTTTTGTAGTAAATTAGTTGCCTTGATTAGTTTGTGTAGCTAAGTAAATTGAACCCTCTAATTTGGCTTGTATAGCCTTGTTATTGAGCATTGCTAGTTGTAACACCCTAAAAATTTGCATATTTTTGAAATAGGAGAAAATGTTTAATTAGGCATTTTGTGGCAACTTGAACTTAGGAAAAATAATAAATTTTATTAAATTAAAAACAAAAATAGGTCAACTACCATGAGTGTGCATTCATGCTGCTGCATAATGACTTTTGAATGGTTTGATTTGAAATCAAATTTCTACTTGATTTGAATTTTGCCTTCAAAATTGGTTTTAAAAATAGAAAAGGGATTTCTTTCTTCCTTCCTCGCTTTCAGCCTGGTTGGCCTGCTTCTAGCACCGGCTTTCTTCTCCTCTTCTCCCCGCTTGGGCTAAAGCCCAGCTGCTCAGCCTGCCATTCTTTTCCCTTCACAGGCCGCCGCTCTCCCTTTCCTTCAGCTCGGGTCGAAGCCTAGTGCCGCCCCACTCTCTCCTGCGCCGCACCGCAGTAGCCCAGCTGAGCATCGGCCTAGGTCACGTCGCATGCCATGCTGCGCGCCTTTGCTCTAGCCACTGACCGCCCTAGCCCATAGGTCAAGCCCTCCTCCTTCCCCACGCCGTGTCCGGCTCGAATACGACTGCGCCATCGCCAAGTGCCCGCCTCTACCACGAGCTTCGCGCCGTGCCTCTCAAGTAACCCCCGCCCCATAAATATCTGCCCGAACTGCTCTGCCCTCCTTATCTCGCTTGGCCGCAAGCTCTTCGCCCATGCAAGCTCGCAGCTACGCCTCGCCCTAGCGCTGCCGTGAGAGCCACCGATCGCCGTGCCGCCTCCATTGCTCCTCGCTAGCTCCTCTTGGGTCCGGTGAGTCCACCGTCGCTCCCTCTATCTCCTAGGTTTTTTATTTCGTCGAACCGAGCGTTGTAGCCTCCAAACAGCAAGCTCTCCAATGGCACCGCCATCGCCCAACCATTGTCGATCCTGTTTCGGCGGCAATGTTTTTTACCACCAGATCCAATCTCCGCCCTCCAAGTCTAATCCAATGGCTCCAGATCCAAGATACCCCTTCACTGCCAGTTTTTTAAAAACACCCTTACAATTATCTGTGACTTAACCCGTAGTCCAAAGCGCATTTTTAGATTTCATTTTCTTCTTTTGAAAGCGTATTTTAGTTCGGTTAGATTGAAAATACGTTTTCAGCTATTTATAGTTTTGCCACTCAACGTGTTTTAACCATAAAATCTCCATTTTAACTCCGATTTGATCCGTTCAAGTTGCGTTAGGTTCATAATTAAGTAATATACATGTTTATGCTACTATTAAGTAGGTTTCCAACTTTTAAAATTCAAGATTAGATTTAATCTATTATTTTACTATAGGAAATCTTGTTTAATTCATAACTTCTTCGTTTTAGCTCTGATTTTTGTGATCTTTGCGTCTGTGTTTTCGTAGCGAGATGTAGATTCGTTTCCCAAACTTTTTAGCTTAATTTTATGCTGTTGGTGTACTGTTCTAATCTATAGCTTTGTTTGCTTTGCATGATTGCTCCTAGATGCTTGTATGTTGTTGTGGTTATCGAGTATAGACGGTGAGCAATTTATGGGAGATCAAGGGTATGACTTTGACGAGCAGGACCAGTAGGAGTACTTTGCTCAAGGCAAGTATAGCATGGGATTATCCTTGTTTCCTATTCACTTTAATTCATTAAATTCATGTTGCATGTGTCGCCTTGATAGGGATCCCCTAGAATTGAACTTTTGCCTTGTTATCTACGGGTTATGCATTGGGTAGCTTTGCTAGTGCTCAATTAAACCATGATCTTATAACTTGACTAATGGTATATGCAATAAACATTAAAATATGACTTTTTAGCAACTTGGAAACAGGGGGCTGGTGTCGATAGAATATGCTCGGTAGTCCACCGAGGGGTATCCCGCGATGGTAGATTTGTCGGTGGGGGTGCGCGTAATCAGGAACTAGATGGTGACACAAGGTGCAGAGACAGCAATTTAGATAGGTTCAGGCCATCTGATCGACGTAATACCTTATGTCCTGTGTCTTTGTTATATTGTATTAATCTAGACGACCAAGTAGCTTGATGTAGCCTATCCGCTAGGGGACCCTACCTCTCCTTATATACTCTAGAGGAGGTAGGGTTACAAGGTAAGTATCCTACTTGATACTATATAATATCTTGCGGTGCACGCCGAGCAGTGCCGTGCATGCCTTGATCTTATGGGCTGGGCCACCTCCGATGATGCGGCCTATGTGGTCTGTCGTGGGTATCCGGGGGCCATACCCCCATAGCTAGTCCCCGATCCTGATAGTAGGTGACGTAGTCACATGATGCCAGGGTCAGAAAGTAGAAGACTAGCCAAGCAGGCAGCCAGTCCCTAGGCATAGCCTCGAGATGAGAACAAGCACATTCACCGCGAGGTGAAGTGTGCCCACTTAGTCCCCAAGCCTGCTAGAAGATGAAGAATGAATCTTGTAGTAGGGTCAAAGAAAAAGAAGTCTGAAAGCTTGTCGATGTCGTCCGACATGTGCGTATTAAGACCCCAGATGTGCTGCCTAAGATCAGCACCCTGATCCGAATAGCATGGAGCAACTTGATAGCACACTGACAAGACGTAGCAAGATCTGACCACCAAGGGAGCACTGAGGAGCGAGAAGTCCCTAGCATCACTGGCGATGACCGAGCACCAAGGAACGAGGAGTCCCCGGCGTCGCTGGCGATGACCAGGCACCGAGGAGTCCCCGGTGTCACTGGCGATGACCGAGCACCGAGGAGCGAGGAGTCCTCGGCGTCGCTGGCGATGACTGAGCACCAAGGAGCGAGGAGTCCCCGACGTTGCTGGTGATGCTCAAGCACTGAGGAGCGAGGAGTGAGGAGTCTCTAGCGTAGGCGGCGATGACCAAGCATTGAGAAGCAAGGAGTCCCCGGCGTTGCTGGCAATGACCGAGCACCGAGGAGTCCCCAGCGAAGCTGGCGATGTCCGAGCACCGAGGAACGAGGAGTCCCTAGTGTCGCTGGCGATGACCGGGCACCGAGGAGTCCCCAGTGTAGGCGGTGATGTCCGAGCACCGACATAGCTGACGACGTCTGTGCAGTGAAGTGTGCCGACTTAGTCCTTGAGCACAAAGAATCCGAGGGCCGAGGAGTAACCGGCGTCGCTGGCGATGAAGCACATGCTCTTGGTTTCCTATCCGTTGAGCACCATCACGAAATGATTGCTACCCATTGATTAGTCCTGATGTTCTTATCTCAGGCATCTCATTTGATTTGATTATTGTCCGTTCCCTGTAGAGAAAGGGGTCAGAGGGCACTGGAGCAGAGACTGGCGGAGAAGCTGGCCACAGTCAGGAACGTGGAGGGCACGCCTCCATCGAAGCAGCAGCAGAAGCAGTGGGAGAACGCATAGGACGATGCTCCTGATAAAGTCTAAACCCTTATGTTAGGAGAGCCAGAGAGGAGATCTTCTGTCAAATTTTCCTTGTATTTTTGCGCGTGTCGTATGGAAGATCTAATATATTATTTATACAAAAATCATGTGAATTTGTTCAATGTGATGCCTTCTATATGAGCAAAAGTGGATTTGTCTAATTATTTTAATTGTAATTATATCTATGTAGTTTTGCTGATAGTTTTTTTTGGGTAGGGTATGGTTTGTAAAATACCTTAGAAATGGTTTGGCCAACATACAAACTGTCCGGAAATGTTTTAACTATCGGCGTAGGTCTTAACTGTCGGCAAAGGGTTAACTGTCGGTAAAGGTTTCAACTATCGGCGTAGGTAGACCGTTTGCCTACACATAAAGTGTCAGGGATTTTGTTAACTGTCGGCAAAAGTTTTGCCGATGGCTTCTAGCGCGACTGTTTCTAAACTGTCGGAAAAACTTTTCACGGCAGGTTATCTGTCGGCAAAGGTGCCCTTTGCCTATAATAGAAAGTGTTGGCAAAAGTATGTTGTGTTATAGTGGGAGTCCATGAACCGAGCGGTCCGACCAGTTAATCGGTGGGGAAGCCCGAGCACCAGGTGATTCGATCACCTAGATGATGATCCTACAATGCAAACATGTAGAACAGGTAGTATATGATGCACAAATAAATAAACTCTAGAGAAAAATTAGCAATGGTGATGAAACGGCGTATGCAGTTCGGCGATCAGTTGGTGTGAAAATATATTTATGTTTAATATAAACCGCCCGAAGAGTTAGTGTGTAGCTGAGTCTCCAGCCCTAGCTAGCTCATAGTCCATAACGTCGAGCACGGAGCCTGTGCATGTGTAGGAGGAACAGGCGTCGCTAAGGAGCCGCTACCGACCACCCATAATGTAGAGGGCAGACGCTCATGCACGTGTAGGGAGGAGCCAGAGACAGGGCCGTCTCTGGAGGCGTCCGAGCATCAACATGACTGTTCAGGGGTTCAAAAAATCGTTTGGAGAGCAAATATGGAGAAAATAGTTTGGAGAAACATTATGGCGATATACGAAGATCAGAGAATATTTAGAAGAATATTAAAGCGTGACTTAGCTTTGGACAGACCGTCTGGTCGGTGGCATATGGCATTGTTTGGTCGGTGTTGGCGGTGAGCACCTATTGGCTAGTGAGTTGTTGGTGAAGGCGACCTCGGAGGTGGTTCCGAGATCGGATCTACTGTCACAAGGGCTGGTGTAGCAGTGATGAATCATCATCGTAGACCGACATGGATCTCCATGAGATTGACGATGAGAACATGTTGTTGATTTGAAGTCCATCTAGCTCGCCATGGATCAAGCACACACCCCTACCTAGCACGCCAACTATCGATAGAATATGTTCGGCAGTCCACCGAGGGGTATCCCGCGATGGTAGATTTGTCGGTGGGGGTGCACGTAATCAGGAACCAGATGGTGACACAAGGCACAAAGACAGCGATTTAGATAGGTTTGGGCCATCTTATCGATGTAATACCCTATGTCCTGTGTCTTTGTTGTATTGTATTGATCTAGACGACCAAGTAGCTTGATGTAGCCTATCCGCTAGGGGACCCCTACCTCTCCTTATATACTCTAGAGGAGGTACGGTTACAAGGTAAGTATCCTATTTGGTACTATACAATGTCTTGCGGTGCACGCCGAGTAGCGCCGTGCATGCCTTGATCTTGTGGGCTAGCCAACCTCCGATGGTGCGGTCCATGTGGTCTGCCGTGGGTATTCGGGGGCCATACCCCCACAGCTGCAGTATTTAGCTACTTTCTAAATGCTTCAGATTCCTCTCCCTAAGGACTTATCTGTAAGTGATCATCTAGGACTTACAACATAGCTGTGAGGGCTATTGTTGATGTTTTACCACCGATAGCCTGCCATGAGGGTACCCGGGGCAGTATGTTCGGGCTTCAGCGTATGCTAAACTCGATGGTTAACGCAAGAGACAGTCAATTTATCCTGGTTCGGACCCTCGATCTTTGATCGAGTAATAGCCCTACGTCCAGTCGGCGTTAGCCTTTTGCATTGGATTGATTGTAAAGTGTTGTGTTGCATACAATTGTTCTCTGATCTCCCCCGATCCAAGGTGCCCTGCCCTCCTTTATATAGTTAGGAGGCCAGAATCCTAGTCGGTTTACAATGAAAGTTCCTAGTAGGATTACAGAGTAATTCTACTACTAAGATTTATAGGACGAGAATCCTAATTGGACTAGGTCTTCTTCCTTCCTTGCGGGGTATCCTATGGGTCTCGTACCAACAAGCTCCCGAGCACTTCATGGTTGAGTTCTAGAAATCTCGTCTTGTTCCTTCAGGTCTTGTCGAGTAGGAACAAGCGTCGTCCGAGTGCTTTCTTGAGTGAAACCATATAGTGCTTCTTGAGATCTTCGAGTGGTGTGTGCTTTTTGAAGAAAAAGTACATCCATCTAGGTGTAGCCCCCGAGCCTCTTGCTATTTGAAACAAGGAGCTGGAGGGTCTTGTCTTGAAGAAGTCTTCTTGGTGACGTGCGCTTTTTTGAAAAAAGTGCACTCACTGAGTGTAGCCCCCGAGCCTCTTGCTATTTGGAACAAAAAGTTGGAGGGTCTTGAATCTAAGTTGTTTGATAGAATCATATACCTCTTCTTTTGCAGCCCCCCATCATGGCAAAAACTAGGAAGGAACTCGCCGTAGCTTCTGCAACCAATAAGTCCCCAATCTCCATAGCGTTTCCTAGAGTTTCTTCCAGATTTGTTGATGTATATGAAGAATATGTTCCTCGTCTAGTCCCCCGTGGTCCTCGTAGTGTCTCAAAGAGGGGGCGAACGGATGGGTCTTCATCTGGCCTGCCTGCTCTCAAGAAGTCTCGCAAGCCAAGTACTCCTCTAGGTACTCCAGTTGTAGCTAGCATGCTTTTAGGTGAGCATATTTATACTCTTTGTCCCTTTGTTTTCTTGTCTTTGTCTTGAACCGAGTGCTTTTATTCTTTTTTTAGCAGGTGCCTTGGTGGCCTTGGTTGAGACCGAGGGGGAAGAGGATGATGAAGTACCCCTCATCATGCGGCGGTGAGTTGTTTTCATATTCCCCTTCAATTGAATTTCTCCTCTTTGTCTTGACCTTTAGTCTTGATCTTTTTGAAGTAACCGGACGTCGGGTACGAGTTCTTCTGAGGCTCTCGCGCCGGCTTCTTCTGAAGCTCTGGTGTTGAGTTCCTTGGTACCAAGCTCTTCCGCACTTCTGGTGCCGGGTTCTTCTGCGGCTCCAGCCCTGGCTTCTTTCGGGGCCCCGGTATTGGCTATTCCGCTCCTGTCGCCAAGTGGCGGGGACATTTTTGCTGCCGTTGTCCCCCCTGCAAGGTCTTCTTTCGGCTTCGCGAGGAAGAAGGTGGCCGGGTGAGTAGATTCTGGCTTCATCCTTTTGCTTCTATTCTCCTTTTTCCTGGTTCTCATCGGCGATTTCTTTTATCAATTTTCAGTCCTTCATCTTCTCTCGCTTCTTCGTCGACTTCTTCTCAGCCCTCCGCCATGCCACCGAGTACCGAGCCTTAGGACTCGTAGCGTACTGTTGGTGAAGTGGCTGCGGGGGCTACAAAGCTCTCTGGTGATGGCGCCGCTACAGACTTGGCCGCCCTGGAGGTGACCATGGCCATTGCGTCGGGTCCTTCTGAGGGATTAGCCTTGGC
The DNA here is from genome assembly GCF_019320115.1 of Miscanthus floridulus. Taxonomy (NCBI): domain Eukaryota; kingdom Viridiplantae; phylum Streptophyta; class Magnoliopsida; order Poales; family Poaceae; genus Miscanthus; species Miscanthus floridulus. The sequence goes on from NC_089584.1 coordinate 102,755,236, forward strand.
TTCCTAGGAGGTCGCTCTGGTCATTCCTTCTTCACCTCAGCCGGGCTCTCCTTCTCCTTCTCTTGCTTCCGACGGTCCTCCTTTTGCCAATGATGTGGTGCAGCAGTTCGATGCCACTCATCGGCTTTCGGAATTAACTGCTGCCTGGGGAGACTTGTCATCCATTGCGACTTCTTTTGGAGAAAAGCTTTAGGTAAGCTTTTTCATCGTTCCTTCTTTAGATGTTTGCTTTTCTTTGGTCCTTATTCTTTGTTTTTCTTTGTATCTTTTTGCTCAGTCCTTCTCTCATGATCACACCGGCTTCTTTTTCTCGTCCGAAAACGAAAAAAAGTTGTCTTCAGAAGTGAGCACCCTGAAAGCTTATCTTGATCTCCTCCGGGCTGAGCTGGAGGCTGAGCGTCAAACGCATCAGGATGAAGAAAAATGAGTAAATTGCACCCTAGGTACTTAAACTATTGGGGCATTACCATCTAGGTACTCGAACTGAAAAAACTATCACCTGGGTACTTAAACTATGGGGGCATTACCATCTGGGTACTCAAACTAAAAAACCTCCCACTTGGGTACTTAAACTATTGGGCCATATCACCTGGGTACCGTTGCCGCCGCTGCAGAGTGAACAGGAGCGCGGGAAAATGAATTTTGAATCTTTTCTTTTTCTGAAAATGGATGAATAGTGCTAGAATTTGTTATTTTTGTAAAAAAATAATTAGAGCTCCAAACATTCTAAAAATTTTTGTGTAGCCTCTATATGATGTACTCTACCTAGGAAAAATATAAAACTTGGAAAATGAATAGTTTTTGTATGTTTAAAAATTACCTCTTTTAATTAATAAATGAACTTCTATAAATTTTATAATTAAAATAAATAAATGTCCAAAAAGAGGCGGCCTACCTGTGCTCGCCTGCTCGCCTGCTCGCTCGCACACAGTTAGGCCGCCTCTTTTTGATATTTATTTATTTTAATTATAAAATTTATGGAAGTTTATTTATTAATTAAAAGAGGTAATTTTTAAACATACAAAAACTATTCATTTTCCAAGTTTCATATTTTTCCTAGGTAGAGTACATCATATAGAGGCTACACAAAAATTTTTAGAATGTTTGGAGCTCTAATTATTTTTTTACAAAAATAACAAATTCTAGCACTATTCATCCATTTTCAGAAAAAGAAAAAGATTCAAAATTCATTTTCCCACGCTCCTGTTCACTCTGCAGCGGCGGCGACGGTACCTAGATGATATGGCCCAATAGTTTAAGTACCCAAGTGAGAGGTTTTTTAGTTCGAGTACCCAGATGATAATGCCCCCATAATTTAAGTACCCAGGTGATAGTTTTTTCAGTTCAAGTACCTAGATGGTAATGTCCCAATAGTTTAAGTACCCAGGGTGTAATTTACTCAAGAAAAATCTCTTTGTGCCAGGGCTGTTGAAATCAAGAAGTAGAGGGATGCTGCTCTTTAGGAGGCCCAAAAGAACTCAGCGGCCGTGAAGGACTTGGAGGCCGTGAAGAAGGAGTGCAACGGTATTGAGAGTTATTTTTGTTTTTTTTCGTAATGAAACTTTCCTTTTCGCTGACTTGTTGTCTGCTGCTTCGTCCAGCTCTCCGGGTTGAAAAGCAAAGACTCTCAGAGGGCATTGAAGAAATGAAGACTCTTATTCATATAAGTCATAACAAGGCTGAGGAGGTAATTACTTGTGCTGAAGAGGAACTTGTGCTTGCTAAGTTGATTAGGTGTGGAGTTGATAGAGATCTTATGCAGGCCCAGAAAACCATTGAAGACTTGTCTAGCAGGTTGGCGACGACTACTGAAAACTAGAAGGCTTTGTGGAAATCCTTTCGTTCAGTAGCCGACGTTCTTCGAACTCCAACTGATGACGGGCAATCTTGGGCTTAGTTGATTCCTCAAATTCTGACTCGTTTCTAAGAGTTTGTGAAGAGGTGCGCTCAACTATATACCAAGAATGTTCTGGCCCAAGTCTGGGTTCTTGCTCCACCGGTTCCTTTGTCCAAGATAGCAGAGGAATATGATAGTCAAGAATATATCGATGCTGTTGAGAGGACGGAGCCCGAAGTTGAAGACTTAGCTAGTAGGATAGTAGATAATCTTAATATCGTCCTCCCTTCTCCTGATGATGAGGCTTGATGTATTTGACTTTTATGCCCGTGCCTTGTAATATGACATTATACTTCTTTTTTGAATGAAAGTCCTTTTTGTTGATGTCTTCTTTGCCTGGATGCCCTGCTTATTCTTCGGACGATTTGTCGAGTACTTTTCTGTTTAAGTAAACAACTCGTGTTGATGACCTCTCTTGATCTATCGAGTGCTTGTCTGGCCTTCTCTTGTGCCCTGTAAACAACTCGTTCTATGTAGATCTTTGCGTTCTTGGTTATCTCCAGTATAGCCCCTTAGCCTCTTGGTATTTGGTACAAGTAGCTGGAGGGTCTTGCTTTTGATATTGCTCTGGTCTTATGCCCAGGCTTAGTCTCAGTCTTTTTGATTTTATTTCGGGTGTTAGCTTGTTAGCTATCCTCATCGACGGGCTCAAGTGTCTTTTCAACTATTTTGCCCTCGGCCGGGATGCTCAGGCGTCTTTTCAGCCATTTTGTATTTTATTTCGGGTGTTAGCTTGTTAGCTACCCTCATTGGCGGGCTCAAGTGTTTTTTTAACTATTTTGCTCTCGGCCGGGATGCTCAGGCGTCTTTTCAGCCATTTTGCATTTTATTTCGGGTGTTAGCTTATTAGCTACCCTCATCGGTGGGTTCAAGTGTCTTTTCAACTATTTTGCTCTCGGCCGGGATGCTCAGGCGTCTCTTCAGCTATTTTGCATTTTATTTCAGGTGTTAGCTTGTTGGCTACCCTCATCAGCGGGCTCAAGTGTCTTTTCAACTATTTTGCTCTCGGCCAGGATGCTCAGGCATCTTTTTAGCCATTTTGCATTTTATTTCAGGTGTTAGCTTGTTAGCTACCCTCATCAGCAGGCTCAAGCATTTTTTCAGCTATTTTGCTCTCGGCTAGGATGCTCAGGCGTCTTTTTAGCCATTTTGCATTTTATTTTGGGTGTTAGCTTTTTAGCTACCCTCATCGGCGGGCTCAAGCATGTTTTAGCTATTTTGCTCTCGGCCAGGATGCTCAGGCGTATTTTCAGCCATTTTGCATTTAAGAGACAACTCGGATAGAGCCATGAGATATATGTTTGTCGAGAAATAATCATCTTTATTCATGAATATTGATGTGTTACAATGGTACACTGTGGTATCTTTGTTGATCATGAACATTGGTCTCTTGTGTCTTGTATACATATTCTCCCTTGATTTGTTTTTATGCGTAGAATCTTCGTAGCTGACTGATGTGCCATGTATTGTTGACTTCTTTTCCATCTTCAGTTATGAGCTTGTATGTGCCTGGTCCGATGACTTTTGCGACGATAAAAAGACCTTCCCATGGACTAAGTAGTTTGTGGCGTCCGTCGGTTTTTTGTATTCTTCTTAGTGCTAGGTCTCTGATTTGTAATGATCGAGACTATGTATTCTTGTTGTAATGGCATCTTAGTCCTTGGAGGTATTTCGCTGATTATAGGATAGCATTTACTCTGACTTTTGAATCCTGTGCCCAACTTTTGAATTCTATAGCTATGAAGGGAGAACCCAAATCTGTGATGATTCGATTGGGCATGCCAAAGCGATGCATAATATCTTGGATGAACTCGACTGCTTTGGTTGCGCTGTATTTTGCGAGTGGTTTGTATTCGATCCACTTGGTGAACTTGTCGATTGCTACAAAGATGTACTCAAAACCGCCCTTTGCTTTCTTGAGAGGTCCCACTTGATCTAGCCCCTAGCAGGAGAAAGGCCAAGCGGGTGGAATGCAGATGAGGTTGTGGGCTGGCACATGAGCTTGTCTTGCGAACATCTGACAACTTTTGCATCTTTTAACGAGTTCTTCTGTGTCTTTTAAAGCGGTTGGCCAGTAGAAACTAGTGCGGAATGCTTTGCCGACTAGTGTTCTTGAAGCGGTGTGATTTCCACAGCAGCCTAAGTATATTTCGTCTAGGATTTGTTTACCTTCTTTGAATGAGACGCATTTTAGGAGTACTCATGATGATGCGGCTCTTCTGTATAGCTTGTCTCCTACTAGGACGTAATTCTTGCTTCTGCGGACGACTTGTGTGGCTTGCTGTTTTTCTGCTGGCAACTTATTCTCTTTGATGTAATCAATAAAAACCTGTGTCCATGATGTGTTGATCACCAGAATCTAGTTGCCTTTGGCTGTGAGTTCTATGGTTGTCTCACTGGGTTGTTTGATAGAAGGAGCTGATAACTCCTCTATGAATACGTTGGGTGGGACTTCTGCCCTATCGGATCCAAGCTTGGCAAGAACATCTGCAACAATGTTGGAGTCCCACAGGACATGTAGAATTTCTAGTCCTTGAAAGTGTTTTTCGAGTTTTCAGATTTCAGCACAGTAGGCACCCATGTTCTCTTTGGTGCAATCCCAATCTTTGTTGACTTGGTTGATGACTACTGCCAAATCACCGTATATGAGTAGTCGCTTGATTTCGAGTGTAATAGCCACTCTTAGCCCATGTATGAGAGCTTCGTATTCTGCTTCATTGTTGGTGGCTTGCCATAATATCTGAAGGACATACTTTAGTTGTCTTCCGTCTGGTGAAATTAGGAGGACACCTGTGCCCGCTCCGCCTAGCTTAAGTGATCCATCAAAGTACATCTTCTAATGGTCAAGGATGGTGCTTGATACGGGTTGTTGAATTTCTATCCATTCAGCAACAAAATCAGCAAGGGCTTGAGATTTAATTGCTTTCTGCGGGGTGAAATCGATGTTGAGAGCACCGAGTTCAACCGCCCACTTGGATATGTGTCCTGTTGCGTCTTTGTTGCGTAAGATGTCTCCTAGTGGGAAATCTGTCACCATGGTAATCTTGTGGCTCTCAAAGTAGTGACGAAGCTTGCGTGAAGTAATCAGTAGGGCGTAGAGTAGTTTTTGCACATGCGGATACCGGATTTTTGATTCTGATAGCACTTCGCTGATATAGTATACTGGGTATTGTACTTTATATATGCGTCCTTCTTCTTCTCTTTCCACTACTATTGCCATGCTGACTACAGTAGTAGTTGCTGCAATGTATAGCATCATGTCTTTGTCTTTCTTTGGAGGTGTGAGTACTGGTGAGGTATGCCTTAAGTTTCTTGAAAGCTTCATTGGCTTCTTCTGTCCACTCGAACTTGTCTGTCTTCTTTAGTAGTTTGAAGAAAGGCAACCCTTTTTCGTCGAGTCTTGATATGAAACGGTTGAGTGCTGCCATGTAGCCTATTAGTTTTTGTACTTCTTTAATGTTTCGAGGAGGGCCCATCTCTGTTATTGCTCGAATATGCTTGGTGCTTGCTTCGATTCCGCGATGACTGACTAAGAATCCGAGTAGTTGTCCTAAGGGAACTCCTAATACGCACTTGTTTGGGTTTAATTTCCACCTCCACCTCTTTAGGTTCTCGAAGGTTTGTTTTAAGTCTTCAATCAGTGTATCCGAGTTCTTTGTTTTTACAACCACGTCGTCCATGTATGCTTCTATGTTTTCACCGATCTGATCACCGAGGCATGTTTGGATGGCTCTTTGGTAAGTGGCTCCAGCATTCTTGAGCCCAAACAACATTGTCCTATAGCAGTAGGCACCGAACGGAGTGATGAAAGATGTCTTGCTTTGGTGTTTTTCCTTTAATGCGATCTGGTGATACCCGGAATAGCAATCGAGAAAAGATAATAGGGCAGATCCTATTGTTGAATCAACTATCTGATCAATGCATGGTAGTCTAAACAGATCTTTTGGGTAGTGTTTGTTGAGATCGGTGTAGTCAACACACATGCGCCACTTGTCTGTGTTCTTTTTCTATACCAGAACTAGATTTGCTAGCCAATCCGGATGGAGAATTTCCCTGATGAATCTAGCTGCCATTAGTTTTGTAATTTCCTTTTTAATTGCTGCCTTCTTGTCTAGAGAGAATCATCATAGTCGTTGCTTTACAGGCTTGGAGCCTTCATTGATATCAATTCCGTGCTCAGCCAAGTCTCTTGGGACCCATGGCATGTCGGCCGGCTTCCAAGCGAAAATGTCCTTGTTGTCCCGAAGAAAGTTGGTGAGCGCGAGTTACTATTTTGCTGATAGGTGGGCACTGATGGTTGCTGTTTTTGTAGGATCACCGGTGCCTAGGTCGATTTGCTTCACGTTGGCTTCTTTTGGTGGTGCTAGGATGCTCGATCTCTTAGCTGGTATCTCTAGTTCCTCTTGGCTTGTTTCTGTGGCGATAGTGGCTATTTCTTTTCTCCCATCATTTGCCTATGCCTTTGCCGCAATTTGGATCGCCTGTACATCGCAGTCAAATGCGCGCTTTAAATCGCTCTGAAGAGAAAGAACTCCGTTAGGCCCTAGCATTTTAAGCAACAGGTACGGATAATGTGGTATTGCCATGAATTTTGCTAGTGCTGGGCGCCCAAGAATTGCATGATATGAGGAATCGAAATCTACGACTTCAAATTTGATAAACTCTGTGCGGTAATTTGAGGCAGTCCCAAAGATAACCGGTAGAGTGATTTGTCCAAGTGGCATTGCTACTTTGCCGGGTACTATGCCATAAAAAGGTGTGCTTGTTGGTGTGATCATCTCAGCGAGTTGTAGTCCCATCTTCCTTAGAGTTTCTGAAAAGATGATGTTGAGTCCTGCTCCTCCGTCAATTAGTACTTTTGTGACAGTCATGCCGGCAATGGTCGGATCTAGAACCAATGGGTAATGGCCTACGTTTCCTACGCTGGTCCACTAGTCTTCTCTTGAGAATTGGATTGGGTACTCTGACCAGTTGAGATATCTTGGTGTAGCGGGTTTTGCGGCCATAATTGTTCATAGCACTAACTTTTCTTGATGTTTGCTTCTGGAGTCTAGAATCCTGGCAAAGATTACTGCTACTGTCCCTTTGGATTTTTGGAATCCCTTGTCATCATGGTTGTCTCCTTTTTTCTGATTATCTTCTTTATTGTTTCCCTTGCTATCTTTTCTAGTGTACATTTCATTGAAGGTGTAGCAATTTCTGATGGTGTGCCTCCCGTTGGGGTGCAAAGGGCAACACATGTTCTCAATGTCGTCATATCTTCTGGGCTTGATGAATTTCTTTGATTTGTCAGCCATTACTACCGTGTTGTCTAGACCTCGCTTTCTCTCCTAATGTCTGTTATTTCGAGGATTTTGCCTGTCCGGGTTGTCTCTATTGTTCCTTTCTAGGAATCTCTCTTTCGTTTTTTCTTTCGCCGTAATCATCTTTTCTACTATTCTTCTAAATTCTTCATTATTTCTTAGGTTTTCTTTACAGAAGTCTTGGAATTGCCACCTAGCCACGATTCCATGAGAGAAAGCTTCGATTACTTCTCGTTGTGTGATGTCATGTACTTGAGCTCGTAGTTCGCCAAATCATCGATAGTAATTTCTGAGACTTTCACCTCCTTTCTGCTTGAGTCCTTTTAACTCTGCGTGGGTGATTGGATGTGTAATAATTCCCACAAAATTTTCACAGAAAGCTCTTTGTAAGTCTTCCCAATTTCTGATTGATCCGGGATTTAATTTGTCAAACCATTGAAGCGGCATGGTTTCTAGGGCCATGGGAAAGAACAAGGTTTTGATGTCATTGTCTCCTCCAGCTAGTTCGATCGATTGTGAGTAAATCCTGAGCCATTGCTTTGGTTTGGTCTTGCCGTTGTATTTGGAGTGGTTGGACGGCTTGAATTTGTGAGGTAGTCAAATCAATGCAAGTCTGTTTGCAAAATAGGGAAATCTATCGTGTGTTCTGGCTTCTGTATATTCAGATTCTATGCCGCCTTCTTGCCAGCTGTCGTCTTGGTAAGAGTAGTTTTGTGTGGCCGTCCGAGTAGGTGCTCTGCTCATGTCCTTTCTTGGTTGCTCGACTCGGTTATTTTGACTGTGATTCCTATGGCTTCCTCCGTTGTGACTTCCACTTGGTCCTAGTCTTTCGAAAGCAGACTTCCTTTGATTTTGGTCTTCCTGTTCATGAGATGTTGCCTTTCCGTCGCTCATTTTAAAAATTGTTGATCGGAGGAAATCTCGAAGCTGTTCTTGTTTCTCATTGGGGTGTGAGGTCGCCCTGAGTTCTTATAGTGCCTCCCAGATCTTATCGTAGGGAGTACTCGCCGCTCGTCCTTCTTCGATTTCTTGTTCTGATTTTCTTCTATTATACTCAACTAGGTCTGATTCATATTTGTTCCAAGTGTCTTTCCGCTGTTTTGCACGGCGTTGTCGTCCCTGTTTCAATTTGTTCTTTCTTTCTCTTGCTTGCCTTTGGCTCTTAGTCTCACCATCGTATCCCTAGATAAATGGTGATATATTGGACTCGGATTCATCCGAAGACCTTACGTCGGGTGCTTCTAGGGTGATCAATGGTGATCGAGGATGGCGAATCATAAGTACTTCTCTAGCGTGAGTTGTTCTGTCATCATTGTTGATTTCTGTACTGGCAGAGCTATTGATGACTTCAGTGGAGGTTTCAAAATCATAGATGGAATCTCCTTCTTGGTAGGGTAGAATTGTTGTTGCCGTGTCATCGACTAGTTGGGTGTCGTCATCCTCAGGAACGGTATCTGACCAGTGAATGATGCAGTCCTGAGATGTTATGGTTAAAACAAGACCTTCCTGGGCTCCCTTCAGTGGCATTCTAAGCATGGGATAAGTGGATCCTTCGTGCCACGTCTGATAGGATGTTGCCATGTTGTGGAGTCTGAACGGAAGAAGACCCGACTTCTTTAAGGTATTCTGGGCGTATTTCGAGTAGTATTCTTGACAAGTTGACGTCATGTCCTAGAGCTTTGTCAGAAAAGAACTCGGTCTTCTGAAAGAACTCGGATAAGACTTCGTTTTGAAAGCGGAACTTGAGTTTGAATCGGATATGTGATGTTGCGAGAACTGATTCGGATTGAGCTGTGTGAATCTTTCAAAAAACTGATCTGTCATTATCATTGAAATAGGATGATCCTGATGATGACCTAATTCTTCAAGGAGACGGCCTTGGAGCTTGCCGTCGTCGCCTACCTTGCAGATCCATGAACCGAAGATGAAGATCGATCCCTTTGAGAAGATCATGCTGTCGAGGTCCATCAAGCTCTCGGATGCAAAGTCGCCGAAAGCCTCTACCTGGCGCGCCAGCTGTCGATGTTTTACCACCGATAGCCTGCCATGGGGGTACCCGGGGCAGTATGTTTGGGCTTCGGCGTATGCTGAACTCAATAGTTAACGCAAGAGACAATCGATTTATCCTGGTTTGGACCCTCGATCTTTGATCGAGTAATAGCCCTACGTCTAGTCGACGTTAGCCTTTTGCGTTGGATTGATTGTAAAGTGTTGTGTTGCGTACAATTGTTCTCTGATCTCCCCTAATCCAAGGTGCCCTGCCCTCCTTTATATAGTTATGATGCCAGGATCCTAGTTGGTTTACAATGAGAGTTTCTAGTAGGATTACAGAGTAATGCTACTACTAAGATTTACAGGAGGAGAATCCTTATTGGACTAGGTCTTCTTCCTTCCTTGCGGGGTATCCTGTGGGTCCTATACCGACAGCTATATGGCTCTGGCTTTAGCTCAGTATGAGGACCTTTTCTGGCTTGTTAGTGGTTACCATTATTGGCGTAAGAATGGCTTGACGAATCGGGTATAGTGCAGCCTCTATCCTCATGTGTATAGGCTGCATGTCAATGTGCCATCGGGAAGGGGGGCTCTACATCTGTTTGCCGAGTGAACCTAATGGCCCTAACTTGTTAGATGAACCTTTGAAAGGCTTCATAGTGACCCCTGCCTACTCACCTTGGAAGTGTTTTGGGAGTAATTAACCCAGGCATATGGGTATCATGACTCACAGTCAAAGTGTACAACCTCTACAGAGTGTAAAACTGGTATATCAGCCATGCTCATGGTCACGAGCGGCCTTGGAACCCTTATGGAATAGATGAACACTAAGTATTACTTGTTTATGCTATTCATTATTCATGTTTACATTTGATCATGTGTTTTGCACTGGGAATTGAAACAACTTGTTGCTACTCTTAAGCTAAAATTGTGACAACTAAAAGCTGAATGTTGTTAAACCTGTGTCAAGCCTTTTGAGCCTCATGAACCCCGTGTTACACTTGTTGAGTACGACATGTACTTACGCTTGTTTATTTTTATTATTTGGATAAAAATCTCGGATGAGTAACAGATGACTATAGGTATGATGATTTTCCTGAGGACTTCTAAACTTGTGGTCAACCAGTCGACGTCCCTGTGAAACGGAACTTCCACGAGAGATCTTTTCTTACTAACGCTATATTTATGTGATAACTCTGTCTTATTTGTGATGTAATAAGCACTTGTGATGATACTATTTATAATTTGTCAACTTATGTGTATGACTGATCTCTGGGCGCACATAATATTTTACACTCCATTTTATCCTTAAAATTGGGTGTGACACTTGTGAGCTTTGGAGCTTTGTGCTTTTCGCTACTAGCATGTGTAGGAGCTCCCCGGTGCTTGAAGTACTAGTGGCATAGGTTTGTGTGACCTTGCTCCTGAAATTAGTTAGGTGAGCTCTAACTAGCCTAACACCTTAGTTGCTTGTTTAGGGTCTTTTTAAGGTGCTTGATAACTTAGATAGAGGGGTATAGTCTTGGCTAGACCGTTAGATTTAATTCTGCATTTGTTTCGGTTAGTCGATGTGATTAATTTTAGAAATGACTATTCACTCTCCTCTAGTCCGTCATCTCGACCCTACACAGTTCGAGCTGATCAGGGAAACAGAGGGGCGCATACGGCTCCGTGTGTGGGCGGGCGACGTGGGTGGGGCGAGTCATCCAGGCAGCGCGAAATTCGAGCAGCCAGGGCACATTGCATAGAACAAGAGCGGGAAACGGAGAGCAATCGCGGACGTCCGAACACACATGTCCGTATGGACGTCCGGGCAGTAGCACTTCCTTGGTACTAGTCACAGTTCTTCCAACCACCCTCATTGTATTAAAATGCAGATTCCGCAAAACTGTCTTTTTTTTCTCTATTTCTAGAGTTTCTCAGGAAAATCGGGCCAAATGACACAATATGCAAAAACTGGAAAATTTATGACCCAGTTATGTTATTGCAACGGTGTTAAATAAGTTACAATGTCCGCTGGCAAGCCTAGAAATTACTGGATTAATTAAGAGAAAATCCTACATTGTTGGAAGCTAGCTAGGGTGTAGAACTACATTGTTGGAACCTAGTACACAACTATATAGAACTTGTGTAGGTTTTATAAGCGGTTTTAGAGCGTATAATTTTGAAGTGGCCTAATTCACTCCTCTCTTAGGCTCTTATATATTATATTAACCGTCTCGGTCCTTGCATTATCTTTAAACCCTCATCAGATGTGAAAAAGATTACATCCAAGCATGTTTTTGTACTAGCGAGAACAACTTTATGAATATATTAACTGATAGATAGATAGCAGTTCAACTACTTCAACATGAACCCGTTGATAATAATGGTATACCACAAGCGAATTACATTGACAGTTTGACACATTAACAAAGAAGACCTGCATAGCCTAACCTCAAAATAATCCTGACAGAACGCAGCACCAGGAAAACATGACTTAACTAGCAAGGCACTGACCAATAAACATAAACTCCCATCTTACAACACCAGCATCCTGGCCATTTTCGCCTTGCTAAGCCTTCACACCCAGTGTCAGCTTTGCTTGGTCGTCAACTATCACGACACATCGTGCAAGTGGAATGCTGCCATCAGATCCAACTGTCACATTACAGTCACTGGAATCAAGCAACGTTAGTTTTTCTTGACCCATATGTTCCATATGGGCAAAGAATAGACCACGAAAATCACTCGATCCTTCTTAGTGATGTATCTCAATGGTTGCCTCCAATGGCACTTTCAGATGTGAGTATTTTAGCTCAATTGTGTTCGGCTTAGTTGACACTATACGGGTCTGGACCTGGCCTGCAGAACTTCTTGCACCGTAGCTATTGTTGTCGTATCTAAAAATTGCAGCACTTAAAAGTTTTTCCTCTGATGGGCTGCTGCCAATGACTCTGAGCTCAACCACAAACTCTGGAGCGTCAATCAATGCAATAGCACGGCTAGGACCTGTCAGCTCCAAGAAGGGATCCTGCGACGGGGTTTAAGCCGCCAGTCCAAATCTCCGGTGTTTTGCGATAAAATAAATAAAGGGAGCAGACTATAACAAACTTAATTGCTAAAATAACACCACAGGCAGCAAACGTTAAAACAATGACTGGGACAATACTAATAAACAGAAACACACTGAGAAAATGGATAAGTGCCTCTTTACGTACACCTTTAAACATCTAACATTGGTCGGCTATGCGAATATTTATCAATTTTTTTATTGCGAACATGTATCACTTTAAGAACAAACCAACTAATTAAATCCATGGAGTCCCCTATCTAGGATTCCAGGAAGGTAATTTGTTGGTGACTACAGAAACTTTAAGGCATGTGCATGATCAAGCAATAATATTCCAAATGACTTAATAAACGGACGTCATTGGCACTTGTGGTGCACACGTGGACTATTATTATAGTAGCAGATCGCAGATTTTGCTGTCTGAATTACTTGGCTGGTTGATGACAGCCACAGATTGAAGTATATTTCAGGACACACATGGTGAACCAAGATTCTTGCCCGCTGAAATTTGTTATAGACTGTAGTATGCTAACTATTCAGATATGCAGTTGATGCTTAATGGACAGGAGTGACAGAGCAGAATAGCTCTAGCCTCTAGGCTATCATACATACATACCTCTGCGGTGAGGACTTGGCGCGCAGTTTTCCTTGGAACGACGGAAAAGCATGTTGCCCTTAGAATCCATCGAGTCCCGCACAGCGACGAGGCCGAAGACACGAAGCGGCCACTCGAGACCTTCCTTGATCTCGGTAACCTTGAGCGAGAAGATCTCCAAGGCGTCGTAATCGATACCGCCGAAGCGGGGCGGCCCTGACTCTGTGTAGTGCTTGGGTCCAATTTCCGTCCCAGCTGGGGACCGAAACAGCAACAGCATAGTGGCTCGATTAACAAATCACTCCAATTTCATATGGAACGAACTTTGTAGATCGATTGAGTCATGTTATGTGGAGAGCGAGAAGACGAGAACTCACTGATTGCTTCCAAGGGACCGACGAACGGAGACATCACCTTCAACCAATTCTTGCGGAAACTTTTCAGATTCGTGAGCCCCTCCTCCTCATCTTCATCTTCAACTTCAACTTCAACGCGTGGCTTCTTCGTCACTGGCCCTTCCTCTCCTTGCTGCGCAACCATCTCCTCTCCGCTGCCGTGATTCTCTTTCTCTGGGTAGCCGAGATCATTTTCTCCTTTTCTGTTCGATATAGGCTCCATCGGCGCCTCCGCCTGCGCCGGCGAGATCCCTACCTTCTCAATCTCTTCGGGTGTGACGGCGCCGGAAGAACGGCAGCACAGCACGACGAACATCAAACTCACGTACGTTGTGGGTTCCTAGGAAGTAAAGTGGGCCACCTCTATGTACCTGTGTGATGTACGGGCGCTCCTATAGACGCCGTGGGCGCCGGGCAGTTGGAGCGCGGGATCGCATGCAGGAGCCAGCCCGCGCGCACGACGCACACGTCTCGCCGCTCGACGGCCAGTTATTGGGCCGAGTCTCAATCTATCTAGATTATGTTTGTTGCTAATTTAAGAGTCAGGCAGTTTGTTTAGGGACTCTAGATATATTGGGCCTATTTGGTTTGGTTAGCTGCTTGGAGGCCCAAACCAGGCTCTAGGAAGCCACCGACCTTCAGGTATTGTAAAGGATATGTTAATCAAGGAATAGATAGATCGATCAGTTTTAAGTTTCCGTATAGTCATGTCACAACTCACAAGATGTTAACTCAGTTCCACCATTACACACGGTGGATAAAATGTACACTCGAAATTCAAAAGGTAAATGAATGAGGCGAATTAGAATGAAAGAATATGTCAGGCAGGTAGCTATAGCTATTACGTGACACAATTAGTACTAGGTAACAGAGTTGCGGGCGAGGCTGCTTCATTCTGTTGCAAGCTTCATACGGCGATTTCCAAGCCTCGGAAACACTACTTGTTCTGCTAGCTGGAGAATAGAGCGACCAAAATTTCAAGCAGGGGCATGCCCAGACCTCTTCTTCTCTCTTGGAGGTATCTTCAGCAAATGCTTCATGGTGTCATATGCGGTGAAACCAATGGCCACTGAGGGCACCACCTACAAAATGATCCATGTTTTTTAACATTACGCATAAAAACATGACAATCATAGTACACATCTGAATACAAGTAAAGGCAGTATTCAACAAGTAAAACAGTTAGTTAGTAAACAGAAATCATCAAGATAAAGCATGCTATTCAATAGGGAGAATCCAGTTAATTCAAATTTAACAAGACCAATTTGCCTATAAGAAAAGTCACAAGCTACGAACAAGAACCTGGGTTACTAATAAAAGGTCCACATTCCAGATAAGGTTACAGTTACAGAGGATTCCTGGCCAAGGGTTCTAAAGAGCACATCAAGCATCGAAAAGAAAGGTATAAACTGATAAACGTTTCAATAAAATAAGAAGCTACTTGTCTATTTTTGTGTGCCATCACAGATCTCGAATATTATGTCTTATAAATTCAGGCAGAAATAAAAAATATGCATAAGTACTTTCACAACAAAGTTACAAAACTTGGGACAATTCTAACCACGAATGCAGGACGCTCAGACACTGTTATAGTGGGACAGTTGCAGTAGGTTTTGTTCAGTGTGTTTGGGAACTAAATAGCCGGAAAAAATGTGGCCGTGCAACTTGGCATAGAACTAAACACCTAAGCATGTCAACTCTAGTGAGTTGAACCAAAATGTCAACGATTATCTTCATAAATACCTTGATGTAATTGAGGCTCAGGCCAGCAAATAATTGTCTCCAACCCTGTGTTTGTTTAATGGACATAAGACCCTGGAATGTGCCCGTTATTCGTGGCCCACCAAATTGTTCGTGTTGTTGCTGACTCTGAACCTACAACAGCAGGAGCAAACACACACAAAAAAAAAAGTCAGAATGATGAAGTGACTATCAAGAACATCAGTATCTTCTTATGATGATAATAATAAACAGAGACTGCAAACATGATACCTGCATCTGCCTCCTGACAACATCTAAAGGATAAGTAAGAGTCTGTCCAAATAAACCAGCAGCAGCACCACATGACAGCTTCAATGTTACAGAACTTTTGTAATCTTCTGGTACATGTGCCTTCAGTCCTTCATATATGTAGAACTTAAGACCAGCATAAGGAAGTATCCCCATGAGCGTTGGACCTGATGAAGAATGGTTCAGATTTGAGCCCTGACTCTGAACAGTATAACTATACATCCACAAGTAATAAATTCATCCAGACATAACTAAAATATGCTGTGCCTGAATCTAAACTGCTTATAGCGCCTAGTGAGCTGACTAAATTCTGAAGAGTATAACTACATCAACAAGTAATAAATTCATCCAGACATAACTAAAATATGATGTGCCTGAATCTAAACTGCTTATAGCGCCTAGTGAGCTTTCTAGAGATTTCCAAGTGCTTGAACAATTAATGATAATACAGCATATGAAGGGAATAACCATACCTACACCTCGGTAAAGAGCCCGCGCTCCACCTTCTGAGTGAACACCTCTAAAGACATCAATTATTCCTCCATATGCTGGCTGAGGACTTCCCCTTTTCAAAGCTCTGCTGAATTGGTCTGAACTATTGACCTATGACGAAAGATAAACATCAACTATTCAGCCCTGAAAGCTACTCTGGCTTGATGTGTGAATTTCAAATAGAAATTGAAGACTTCAATTTTGGAACAAGCACGTTTAAGCATTTTGATGTAGAAGATAACCTAACAGGGTGGTGGGTACCAGCAAGAAATTTTCAGTTACCCACCAATTTGGCCAAAAGAACTACAGTTACTGGCTTACAGCCAGTTACATGAACCCGACGTGGTAACAAGGTGGGTAGAAAGATTATTCATGTGGTAGGGATGTAAATACTACTCCCTTTGTTTGACAAATAAATACTACTGATTTCCTGTGTACAGATCTCCAGACAGAAAAATTAGCTACACTTTTTCTTAAAAAGTGAGAAAACTAAGGCATGTCAGAAATAATCTTCATTTGATCAATTCATAAAATGCTCATATAAACATTGATTATGATGAAATATAATTGTTAGAGATCAAAACTTTGTTGATCGAACAAGTTATCTATCGCTGTTATTATTTATGAAGCAACTTATCTTAAACATTATATCCTTGATCCAAAAAGTATAGATGTTCAAGTAAAGATTTAGTAATCCAGAATGACAAAAGGAAGGTGATGAAGGACTTGAGATCGTAAAGACAAAATTACTAGTGCAAAAGGAAAAACCTGGAAGGCAAGCTTAGTCCGGGCCAAATCCAAGGGATAAGTGCACAATACAGCAGTTCCCCCTGATGCTGAACCAGCTAAAAGATCTACTAAAGGCCCTGTTCCCAGTGAGGGACAGTTATTCAAAATCCAACACCGGTACCGCTCATATGCCATGTAATGTAATGCAGCATAAGGAACAATTCTCAGCACACTGGCACCATTTCCTCTGAAGGTAGCATCAATACAAGGTTAGTAAGTAATATTATATCCTAAACTTGATGATTCAGTCCAAATAATGCAATATTCAAATTGCTACGTACTTGTAAAAGCCCATGACTCCATCAAGTTGTCTCAGTTTCTTCAATGATTTGAGAACTCCAAGGGACCCAAACTCATTTGTTCTGGTCTACATAAGCAGAATAAAGTTGAATGAGAATTAGCATGCATTAATCTCAAAATAGCATCAGGCGTGATGTGCAAAATTAATCAGGCAATTCAGCGGCGGATCCAGTAAATATTTCAGGGGGGGCTGAACAACACTGCTGCTCAATCTTAAGTCTCAGCCCCCCCCTACGCTATAGAACTTTGCCTAAAAATTCATATGGACTCCACAGGAGGTTCCACTGTTCCGGTATGGGTAGGGGGGCCTTGAGCCCCCCCGCCCCACCGTTGGATCCGCCCCCGCAGTTGGGTAGCTTTTGTAACATGTAGCAACTACATGGCAAGACAAGCAGAATTTTGACTGAACGCTGTCAACACCCTAAAATGAAGCCTGGTATACCTAGGAAATAGCGGGATCAAATCAATAGCATTTACAGGAGTTGCATGGACAAGGTTGCAGTTGAGATTTCAGGATGCTACAGTTGTCTCTCCATCCGATAGTCTATAGCACAGTCTTCTAAAGAAACAAATAGATAGTTCCAACCATGTTGAATGGGGCAGATTTTGTTTTCCAGAGATCAGGGCACGCCTGCATTCAGGAATATTGAAGACATCTAGCACGATCTGATCTTTTTATGATCTTAATTATCTCCTGTTGCATCAATTTCATTGACGTCCGACATGTTTACACTTTGGCATCCTTCAGCTATCAGCATCGAGTTCGTACACAGAAAGATCATTGTAATTCTACACAAAGAAACTTGCAGTCACACAATCTTGCATTGCAAAACATGTGGGTAGTTTCAACTAAGAAAAGCACTTCGTTCTCAAAGACTGCTGAGTGACAGGACAAAAGATCATTTCGCTATGAATCTTGGACGTTGCGTCCTGAACCAAATCTTGTCTATGGCTACTCACATTTGACCACTGCTCCTAACATCGATAAATTCGTTTCAATTGCAGACATGGCGAGAGAGGATCCGTAGGCCCGCGCAAATCAGGAGATTTTATCTGTCAATCGATATGCCTACATTGCAACGTATTATCGACACGCAGGTCTACCCACGGGACGAACGAGAGGACCCCACGAACCTGCAGCAATATCTTGACGCGCTCGAGCGGCGCGATGGCGGTCTTGGAGAAGGCGCCGGCGACGCCGCCGGCGATCATCTCCTTGGCAAAGACGGGCATGAGGTCGAGCGCGCAGAGGTCGACCCGGGCCGCCGCCACGGCCGCCGAGCCCTGCGAAGGGGTCCCCATCCCGCCGCCGCGCTCATCCAAATCAAACGCCCCCCGCGCGGGAATCAGTGGAAGTCCGAAGGGATCCCACCAGGCCGGGCGCGCCCCGCGGCCGGCGGCCAGTCACCCCGCCACCCCAACCGCCGACGAATTTGACCGCGGCAACGGGCCACGGGCTTGCGCGGGTCGGCTTGCGGGTTTCTCTTTTCTTGTGCGGGTTTTCCTCCCGATGGCAGGGCGGCCACGGAGGGACGGACGGAGAATATGCCACGGGGGGATCTTCGTTTTCGTTAAAAAGACCAAATTGCCAGAGAAGGCCTTCCCCGACGCAATACGGTGACGTGCTGCCCCAGAACTCCACGTCGGCGTTGAGCTTCCAAGCCACACACGCTAGTGAGTGTGCTGCTCCACAGTCCAGACTCCACGTCGGCGTTGAGCTTCCAAGTCACACGGGCTAGTGGTCTCGCAGATGGTCAGGACAAAATCAATGTTTATGACAAAAGCAGCATTAAGGTAGAGCCCATAAAAAACAAGTTTTTGTTATTTACGTGTACATGCATTAAGATGGGTCATGTTTCGGTGAAAAGAATCCAAGAGCAGCCACAGTGTTACCGAGATTTCAAACATCTTGTCACTGACAGTCTGACACAGAGAATCCATGCTTGAACTTCTTACTATGTTCTTAGCACTATTTCAATAGTGCTTTTCAGCGAACGAATAATACTTTTCTCTCATGATAAATCAGCATAAGCCAAAATTCAGCGAAACGAACATGGCCAAATTTCTTGCAATGGTAGCAGCGATGCGTAAAACATTTTGGGCCCATTTCCAGCAGCTTTTTAGTTGCACGGTATCTCTATGCATAAAAAGGATGTAATTCTATGTGTATTCTTAGTTACCATGTTTAAAGTTTGATGAAAAAATATTAACATTTATGGCACGAAAAAAGTAGTATGAAAGTATATCTTATGACAAATCTAATGATACTTATTTGATATTATAATTATTGATTTTTTTATTTATAGTTTTTTAAGCTTAAGATACATTAATTTGGTACCATATTAGAATTGCATTTTTTGTGTGGATGGATGTAGTATAAAAGGGACTACTTTCTCTATTTCAAATTATAAGATATTTTTTGCTTTTCTAGATTCATAGCTTTTCCTTTGCTCTTAGATATACACTATATTCAGATATATAATAAAAGCATGTATCTAGAAAAAGCCACAACGTCTTATAATCTGGAGTTGTGGGAGTAACATCTATGATACAAAATAAAACCATGTTAATATTATTCATTATAAACTTGATCAAAGTCAAGCTATTTTGATTTGCACAAATCCTAGAGGTTGCATTGTTTTGTGGACAGAGGGAGTACATCAGGTCTTGTTTAGATCTTCTAACAAAAATGAGAATGGGATAGAAAAATGCAAATGAAATCCAAACACTTAAATTCTAGAATCCAACTATCTACCTCAAATCTATTATTTGGAGATTTTTATTATGCAAATACAATAATTATTATAAGAATGGGATCCAAATTTCTTTTAACTCGGAATGTAAATTCTATACATTCACTATCTAGAATCCAAATTCTCACTATAAGAGAATTACATTCAAACAGATCCTTAAAGGAAAACATTGAAAAAATCATCCTAAAGAACGGGTCTTAATGAGGCAAAGGCTATTAAATATGCTCGAACGTTACAGCATAGAAATTACAATTAATAATTTTTTTAAAACAAAAACATTGACAATTATCCTTTTGGTTTCAAATTAATTATTAAAGATAAATTTAAGACCGCCGCTTTTGGTTCATTTGTGCGGCTTCTCAAATGAGCCATGTTGTGCATACTGACATACTCCCTCTAGGGCCGCCACGCAGCTGCTCCATGATTTCTGGATCGTAACGAAGGCAATTCCGAAGGTGATCATCCTGACCTCGATCTAGGTCGCCACCGCCGGTGGCCTCGATCTGCTCCGCCGCTGACCACTCCGGTCACGACGTCCAAGCCCCATCGACGACCTGCAGTCGATGCCGGCCCACCCAAATCGACGGTTAGCCGTCCAGGCGCCGTCGACCACAAATTCCCCTGCTAGGGACTAACACCGCTTAGGAACCCTAGGTCGGGAGATTTCTTGTGACTGCGCTGATCTACGTGCAGTTCACCAAGTTTTGCCCTCGAGCCTGAGCGCATGGCGTCGGCGAGAGGTGGCAGTATGGAGGGCGGGGAGGAGAACCCTAACCCTAGTGTGACAGACCTGCTGCGGAAGCTCAACCTCACCGAGGAAGAGGGTGTGTTGTGCGATGAGGAGGAATATGAGGTTTTAGCGCCGGTGGAGTGGGCGCTCGTGGGGAAGGTGCTATCACCGACGTCGGTGCATGTGAGCACGGTGCGATCGGCGATGAAACCGGTGTGAGGGAATCCGATTGGTCTCAAATTCAGGGCGATCGGAGATAAGGGTGAGAACCTATTCGTGGCAGAGTTTGGCAGTGGTATTGATTTGGAGAGGGTGTTGGCCGGCTCGCCATGGATGGTGGGGAGATATGTTGTCCTGTTGCAAAACTATGACGAAAAACTCAATGCTTCATAGATTGTTTTTGATCGGTTGGAGTTGTGGGTGCACATCCTAAACTTACCACTAGGATGGATGAATCAAGTGAGGGGCTCACGGGCCATGAGTTTGATTGGGCAGGTGGTGAAGATGGATGTGGATCAGTGGATGTAGATGGTAAAGCCAGACAGCCAGTGGTGCTTTCTTGTGTGCATGTGTGGCAGTCGAATTTGATAAGCCATTGCGTCGTGGGGTGCTCCTCCGAATGAGCAAGACGGGGGACCCTCGATGGTTCCATGCATAGTATGAAAGATTGTCGTTCTACTGCTATGCATGCGGGAAGATAGGCCATTCGGAGATGGAATATCCGAACCCGGTGGCCCGTGATGAGCATGGTAAATTGCCATATGATGTCCAGCTTTGGGCGCCTGAGGAGCGAAGGAGGAGTATGCAGAGCTTCGCCGGTGCAGCTGCGAAGTCCTTTAGGAGTGGCTCCTCATCAGCGAGCAAAACCCAGAAGACACAGCAGAGCAAGTCTAGTGAGGCTCGTTCATCTAAGGGTGACGATGAGTCACATTTCTCATCTGGCTCCATTGGTGAAACGGAGGATCAGGATGTCCAATCTCCTCTGAAAGAACAGGAGAAGAGGAGATCGCCTGGTAAAAGGATGGCTAGTTCAGGGACGAGCAGGCAGCTAGACCTATGGGAGGAGGATAATCGGCTATCGCAACCACAGAAGAGGAAGTCGAAGGTGGCCACTCCGGTCACAGACTCCAGACCTGAACATTCCGATTGGTGGTTCTAGTGCCATCGTGCCAGTTGGGTTGGTTAATTCAATGGTAAATCAACTGGACCGGCTTCTACGGGGAGTCGAGGAGGGAGCTTCTCTACTAGAGTTGGGAACTAATGGAATTTCTAAGTTTCCATAGCAGTGCTCCATGGTTATGCGCTGGGGACTTTAATGAGATATTGGATGCTCAGGAGCAATTCGGTGGAGTCACACGACCCGAGAGACAGATGGATGGATTTCGGGATGTTGTTGATATATGTGGCTTCTCTGATCTTGGCTTTTATTGGCCTGCCTTACACATGGGACAACCGGCAGCAAGGGGATCATAATATTAAAGTCCGGTTGGATAGAGCCTTTGCCAATGGAGGTTTCAGTGAAATGTTCGATCCGAGACACAAAAGTTTGGCATGTGCAAACAACTGAATCAGATCACTGTTGCCTTGTAATTGAGTGCTTTTGTGCAAAGAAGAAGAGAAGAAGGCGTAATTTCAAATACAAGAACATGTGGAGGAGGGAGCCTTCTTATATGAAACTAGTGCAGGATACTTGGGGTGATGCGCACTTGGTCCGCAACCTGAGTCAATTGCAACATACGCTGGGGCGAATTTCGTTCCACGATTGGGAACGTGATGTCTTTGGCTCGGTAAAGCAGGAGCTAGCAAGTCTGAGGCGGGAACTGGAAGATGTCCGTAGTCATTCTCTACGTGCTGGCCCATCTAACCGAGAGAAGCAGATTATGCACCGAATTTCGGAACTGTTGGCTCAGGAAGATATCATGGAAAAACAAAGGTCTAGGATCGCCTAGCTAAAGGATGGTGATAGAAATACGAAGATGTTCCATGCAAAAGCAAAGGAGCGTGCAAAGGTGAACCAGATTACTGCTTTGCGCGACCCTGATGGTGAATTGCGAACGAAACAAGAGGAGCTGGAGGGGTTGGCGTCAGCTTTTTATACAGAGCTATTTACAGCCCAACTTGATGCAGCTCCGGAAGGTGTGCTGGCCCATGTGCCAACACGGGTATCGGATGACATGAATGATTCACTGGTGAGGCCGTTCACGGCACAGGAGGTGGAGCGGGCCTTGGTCATGATGGGGCCATGCAAAGCACCAGGCCTAGACGGATTCACAGCTGGTTTCTACAAAACACATTGGGAGACGGTTGGGCCGAGCGTCACCAATGCGGTTTTGGATTTTTTGAATGGGGGGCAGCTACCGGATGCTATGAATCAAACAACAATCGTCCCTATTCCAAAAACAAAGCATCCGTAGGAGCTCAAGAATTTCAGACCGATATCTCTTTGCAATGTCATTTATAAGATATGCTCCAAAGTGCTTGCTAACCGGTTGAGGCTCTTTTTGGATGATATCATTTCTGCAGAGCAAAGCGCATTTGTTCCCGGTCGATTGATTACGGACAATGTGCTAGTAGTGTACGAGTGTACTCACTATCTAAAAAGAAAGAAGGGCTAGTCTGGAGCATGTGCAATCAAGCTGGACATGGCAAAGGCGTATGATAGAGTTGAGTGGCCCTACCTTCAGGGCATGATGCTGAAACTAGGTTTTGCTGAAGAATTTGTTAACGCTGTTATGAGGTGTGTTACTACAGTGTTGTTTTCAGTCCGTGTGAATGGCCAATTATCTCGTTTGTTCCCATACCTGTTCTTGATATGTTCGGAAGGATTATCATGTCTTCTACGATCAGTGGGGCCGTTGCACTTGGCAAGAGGAGTGAGGGTGGGGATCCATGCCCCTTAGATCTCTCATCTTTTGATTGCAGATGATTGTATTGTGTTCTCAAAGGCCTCGAAGAGGAGTGCTGAACAGCTGCTAGAAATTCTCAATATCTATAGCCGAGGGTCGGGACAACTAGTAAACAATGAGAAGTCTGCAGTTTTCTTTAGCAAGAATTGCGATGTGGAAGTTAAAAATGCAGTGAAATCAATTTTACACATCAACACGGAGGCGCTGGCAGAGAAGTACTTGGGGTTGCCGACCGCGTTGGGTGAGGGTTTACAATTTCGACGAAATATCGTCGAAATTTCCGAAATATCGTCTTTTTCGCTGAGGTCCGAAATTTTTTTTTTGTATCGGTCAAAATTTTTCGGTTAAATTCATCTTTCACTCTAAAATTACACCAAACCACACTAAAATGACCCTCCATATCATCTAGTCTTATCAAAGCCCTAAATTTCTTCAAATTTATTTAATTTTCTCACTCACACATTGGACGGCACTAGTATATGCAGCTCGCCCACCGTCAGCACACTGTATTACCGCGGCTCTACTTCTGTGATATATTATGTTATTTCGTCGATGTTATATAAATTTATGATGGATGATGGATTATAGAGTTTTTCTAGTGAAATGATGCCAAATTTGTTTAAAACTCAATTTAAATTTATTTAAATTTGAACCGATATTTACGAAATTTCTGAAATTTCGTATTTATCGCTGGGGACCGAAATTTTTTTCTTACCGGTATTGTAAACCCTTGGGTCGGGTCATGTCTAAAGCTTTTGAGTATATGCCGACTAGAATCAGAAAGCTGCGTTGGTAGAGAGGTACTGTTAAAATCTGTCGCCCAGGCAGTACCAACCTACCCAATGAGCTGTTTTTTTTATCCCAAAAGATACATGCGAGAAGATGGAGTCTGCAATCTCTAATTACTGGTGGGGTGGCTCGGCAAGTAGCAGGCATATTCACTGGCAGTGGTGGGAGCTACTGACCCAGCCAAAACCACTTGGGGGTATGGGTTTCAGAGATCTCAGACTTTTTAACATGGCGATGTTGGGTAAACAAGGCTGGCGTTTGATTGAGAAGCCAAACTCGTTATGGGCCAAAGTTTTAAAAGGTCGATATTTCCATGATTCAGACTTTCTGTCAGCTACAAGGAAGGAACATGCAAGCCAAACGTGGCGTGCTATTCTGGCTGGGAGAGAGGTTTTGAAGAAAGGCCTTATCCGCAGAGTGGATGATGGAAATTCAGCAAGGATTTGGCAGGATCGTTGGATCCCTAATCACTTTGGTGGGAAACCGATCACCTCGGGCCAGAATGAACCGGTAACAATGGTGTCAGATCTATTAACACCGAGTGGTGCTTGGAATGTGGAATTGATCAAACACGTGTTCGTGGAGGTGGATGCTCATGCGATCTTGAGTACACCGGTGAGAGGAAGGGGTGAAGATGTCTGGGCTTGGGAACCAGAGAGGTGCGGTCTGTACACTGTGAAATCGGGCTACATACTACTTTATGATGATCAGTGCAAACAGGTTGAGGAGCACAGGGCATCATCCTCAAGTGATATCACATGGTCACGGATTTGGAAAATCAATGCTCCGCCGAAAATGGGGGTATCTTGGTGGAGAGTGGTGAATGGATTTCTTCCAACCCGTGGGGAGCTGTACCGAAGACATATTGAACCCATACCACAGTTTTGTGAAGTATGTGGGGCAGACGATGAATCGATCAAGGATGCCTTGCTAGATTGTACGGTGGCTAGAGCCTTTTGGGAGCAGGTTAAAGTTTTTACGGGTGTAATGATACCCATGCTGCATCCAATGACTTGGCCTCAGGACATTGTGGATCCAGATGTGATTACAGCCAGAGATGCAGGAGTTATTTTATGCGGCATGTGGTCCGTTTGGATGTCAAGGAACAATCGCCGCATGGAGAAGAGGGAGTACCTGTGAAGGTAGCTGCTCGGTGGGCAATTGACACTGCATTCGATCTCTGGCAGTTTGCCCATCCAATCAAAAACCCGAAAGCTCCGGTGAGCAATCAAAGAGCGTGGCAAGCACCGGAGTGAGAGTGGATAAAGTGCAATGTAGATGCTGCTTTCTTTGCCGAAAATGGAATGGCGTCTTAAGGAGTGGTTCTGCGAGATCATGAAGGGAGAATGTGTGGAGGCAGAGCAACTTGGTCTGATCACTGCCTCAGTGCTTTAACTGCGGAAGCTGTGGCTTGCCGGGATGGCCTGCTATATGCATTGGAAAGAGGAGTGTGAAGATTGAAGATGTAATCCGACTGCCAGGTTTTGGTCCGGCCGGCTGTGGAATAACCGAACAAACCAAAAATCGGAAGTCGATTCCTTGCTGAAGTAGATGGAAAACATCAGCCGGAGCTTTGAAGCTTTTGATTTCTCTTTCATTAGAAGAGATTGAAATCGATTAGCTCATGAATGTGCTCGTTTAGCTTCCCATGATCACCGAGTGGAGGAGTGGTTTATAACTCCACCGGGCCTTAGGGAGACTGTAGACACCGAATGTAATCTGGTTCATGGCTAATATATGAAGCTACGGCTTTTCCCTAAAAAAAAAAAGCATACTCCCTCCACACAAAAAAGAATAAAAATCTTACTCACGGAGGAGTCAGATAATCCAACATTTTAATCAAATATTTATAATAAACACTACTGGAAACAGAGACTTTGCCGAGTGCAAAATTCTTTCTCGAGTGTCAAAAATCGGGCACTCGGCAAAGAATTGCACTCGACAAAGAGTTCTTTGCCGAGTGCCGGGCACTCGACAAAAAAATACACTCGGCAAAGAACTTCTTTGCCGAGTGCCAGACTCTCGGCAAAAGCGCAGCACTCGGCATAGGATGACCCGCGTAACGGTGTTCGGTCATGTCCTTCTTTCCTGAGCGCCTGCTGTTAGGCACTCGGCAAAGTTTTTTTTTAAAAAAAATCTTTGCCGAGTGTCCCAGATCTGGCACTCGGCAAAGATTTAAATTTTTTTTAAATTTCTTTGCCGAGTGTTCCAGATCTGGCACTCGGCAAATTTTTTTTTTGAAAAATACTTTACCGAGTGCCCCTGGCACGGCACTCGGCAAAGATTTATTTTTTTTAAATGTCTTTGCCGAGTGCCCTGTGAAGGCACTCGGCAAAGACAAAATATTTAAAAAAAATTCAAAACCCTCTTTGCCGAGTGCCTTATTCGTGGCACTCGGCAAAGTTTTTTTTTGTTTTTGGCCTCCAAATTTTTTGTGCAGCCCTTTTAAAGCACCAGGAACTCCTAGTTAGAATTTGGGGATTTTTATGACTTTTTGATATATTTAGTTACTTTATTTCATTTACTTGAATTTTTTCGAAAAATATAATTTTGAACTACACGTGGTACGAATAATGAAATTTAATGATTCAAAAATGATAGTTATGTTACTGAGTGTAATGTGAGGCCGTACCCAGTAATGGACCCGAAATTTTGGACATCTTGTTCACGAAACATGACCGCGAACTTGCGTGCGAAGTGTTTTTAAATTCTATAAAAAGCAAACGAAGTCCGAAAATCATAAAACTTGTTGAGATGTCGTGATATCATATGTGGAGGCTATGATAAAAATTTCAGAAGATTTCGTGCACGTTGTTACGTACGATGCTTACAAACCAAGACATCTCTACATGTGATATCTGCTCGCGCCGCCCGCACGCCTGTGCTGCCCGCGCCGCCCGCGCGCCCGCCGCCCTATCCCCGGCCACGCCCTGCCCCCGGTTGCCCTAGGCCGGCCCTACCCCCCGACCGGCCCTACCCCCAGCCGGCCCTGCCCTCGGCCCCGTTCCCGACTCTGACGACCCCGACTCCGACCCTGACGCCGCTCGCCCCTACCCCTGGCGCCCGTCAGGTATGCCTTCTCTCTTGTTGTTGTCGTGGTAGTGATAGTTGTAGTAGTATTAGTTGTACTAGTAGTGCTAGTGGTAGTAGTAGTATTAGAAGTAGTGGTAGTAGTAGTATAACTAGTGGTAGTAGTAGTAGTAGAATTAGTGGATGTAGTAGTAGAAGTAGTGGTAGTAGTAGTAGAACTAGTGGTAGTAGTTGTAGCAATAGTGGTGGTAGTAGTAGTAGAACTAGTGGTAGTAGTAGTAGCAATAGTGGAAGTAGTAGTAGAAGTAGTGGTACTACTTGAATATATTCTTCTGCATGGATTGATATCCAAATTACATGGCTTCTCTTGAGACATATGTGCTTGTCGGCCATCGTGCAGCTGTTTTTTGCAGGTTTTGGAAACCTCATCGTGTAGGGGAGGTTCTGCCGATTTTTTTTAAATGACAGTATTTTGTTCCATTTTTATAGAGAAGAGCCCGTCGGAACCGAGTTGGAGTTCCCGTCGTCGTGCCGATCTGCCTGCACCGCGCCGCCTCACCACTGCACCGACCCGCCACGGCTCCGCTAGCTTGACTCCGCCGCCACCCTAGGTATAACCTCTCTTTCCGTACCATGGTCGTAGATCGCGTAACCTAGTTAGGCGTCTCTCGTTCGAAAGAGATATGGTTGGAGGTATGCAGATCTTTGCATATCTATGACCGTATCTGTTTTGGATTGTCCATGTTTTTTAGACAGCCTGCGAATGCGTAGATGGGTTAGTTTCCATGGTCTGCTACCGTCCGAGACAGAGTTTCGGCATCACCTCCTTGTTGTTCTCTGGATACGCACTCTTCTTTGGCAGGATGTGTATCTGGAGAACAGCGGGGAGGTGCTGCCAAAATTCTGTCTCGGATAGGAGTAGAGCATGGAAACTAACCTCATCTACGCATCTGTGGGTGGGATTTGGACCTATCCTCACCTATTAGATAGTAGAAACACCATGTAGATGCAATTGATGATTACATTACTCACTGATACATATGTTAGAGGATGGATGACCGTCAGTGGATGTACACAGGCTGGAGAAGTCAGAGTGATTACACCATGGAATGGATGAACAAGACCGATGCTTTCTTGAACAGTGCATTTAGCAAGGCTGCTAAAGGACATTGCCTAGTTTTATGTCCTTGCAGCAAATGTGGAAACAGGAGGAGGGTAAACAAGGTGGAAATGGGTAAACATCTTGTGAAGAATGGATTTACGCCGGACTACACCCGGTGGGTCTACCATGGTGAAGCCCATCGTATGAGAGAGGAGGTGGTGAGACCACGGGTGGAGGCTTTTGATGCTGATGTTGGGGTACCAGATATGTTAGATGACTTTCACCAAGGATAGTTTGATGAGGGACGTGAGAAGGAGGAGATGGAGGTAGCCGCACAGGCGTTGTACGACATGATGGACTCGGCACAGAAACCCCTTCATGATTGGTCAATGGTGTCTCAACTGGATGCCATTGGACGCTTAATGGGGTTGAAGTCCGAGTTAAACTTGAGTCGACCTAGCTTCGATAAGATGTTGGCCGTGATTGGCACCCTGCTTCCGGAGGGCCACATTCTGCCAAAGAGCATGTACGAGTCACAAAAACTCCTTCGAGCACTTAAGATGTCGTATGAGTAGATACATGCTTGTCCGAAAGGGTGCGTCCTGTTTAGGAGAGAACACGAGCATGCAAAGTTCTGTCTAAAGTGTAAATCCTCTAGGTACCTGGAGGTAGACTCTGATGATGGCCAGAAGAGGCGACTTACGATCCCTGTAAAAATCCTACAGTACCTTCTGTTCCTACCGAGGATCCAACGGCTATACATGACCGAGGAATCCGCGAAACAGATGACATAGCACAAAAATGGCAAACGGTACAATCCTGACAAGATGGTACATCCATCCGATGGTGAAGCTTGGATCTACTTTAATGACAAACATCGTGACAAAGCAGATGAGGCTCGTAATGTACGTGTCGCGCTGGCAACAGATGGGTTCAATCCTTATGGAATGATGGCTGCCCCATACACATGTTGGCCCATCTTCGTTATCCCCCTTAATCTCCCCCCTCCCCCGTGTCTCCTTTCAACGACATAACGTATTCTTGTCGTTGATAATTCCTGGACACCCAGGAAGTAATATGGGTGTGTTCATGGAGCCGTGTTTGATGAATTGGTCCGTGCTTGGGATGAAGGGGTATGGACATACGATCGAGCTACAAAGACAACCTTCAAAATGCATGTTTGGTACCACTACTCCTTGCATGACTTCCTGGCGTATGGGATATTCTGCGCCTGGTGTGTTCATGGAAAGTTCCCATGCCCAATATGCAAGGAAGGTGTGAGGTTCATTTGGTTGCAGAAGGGTGGCAAGTATTCGTCGTTCGACAGACATCGTCAATTCCTACCTCTTGACCATCCATTCAGACAAGACATCAAGAACTTTACGAAAGGTGTCAAAGTGACAAACCCTGCACCGCGGATGATGACTGGTGCCGAGGTTCATGCTCAGATAGATGCTCTCATGCCTAATGAAGGTGGTTTTGTGGGATATGGTGAGCAACATATGTGGACTCATATCTCAGGCATGATGAGGCTCCCCTATTTCGATGACCTTCTTCTGCCACATAACATCGATGTAATGCACACTGAAAAGAATGTCGCTGAGGCACTTTGGGCAACACTCATGGACACTAAAAAGTCTAAGGACAACCCTAAGGCTAGAGTGGATCTGGCAACATTGTGCGATAGACCAAATCAAGAGATGTAGCCTCCTAGTCGTGGTAAGACCTGGAGAAGGCCTAAGGCCGATTTCGTCTTGAAAAAGGACCAAAGGAGGAAAGTACTTGAATGGATCAAGACGCTAATGTTCCCTGATGGGTATGCAGCAAATCTAAAGAGGGGAGTGAACTTAGGCACTCTGCGAGTAAACGGGATGAAGAGTCATGACTACCACATATAGATTGAGCGGCTTCTTCCGGCGATGGTTCGAGGCTATGTCCCGGAGCATGTCTGGCAAGTGCTGGTAGAGTTGAGCTACTTATTCCGCCAGGTTTGTGCCAAGGAGCTCTCTCAGACTGTCACTGATGACTTGAAAAAAGCGGCACCCATGTTGCTTTGTAAGTTAGAGAAGATCTTTCCACCCGGCTTCTTCTTGCCGATGCAGCATTTGATTGTGCACTTCCCGTATGAGGCATGGATGGGGGGCCCGTGAAGAACCGTTGGTGCTATCCAATCGAGAGATGTCTAAAGACTCTTTGCAAAAAAATGTAGAAATAAAGCCAAAATTGAGGCTTCCATTGCAGAGGCATACATTCTAGAGGAGGTGTCGAACTTCACAGAGAAATACTACACTGAGAAACTTCCTAGCATTTATAATCCACCCCCTCATTACAATGCTGGCGAAAATGAATCGAACCTCAGCCTTTTCTAAGGGCAACTCGGAAGCACAAGTGCATCGACCACTAAGCAATTGAAAAATGAAGAGTGGCGTAGTATCATGCTATATGTGTTGACTAACCTTGTCGAGGTGCAACCGTTCATTGAGTAAGTTCTGAACGAACTTGTTTCATTTTACCATATATCCTTGTTTCTTCGTCCAACCCCCTTGTTTCTCGTTGGTACAGGGAATTTCTTCGTCAATCCTAGCATGGATCAAGGCAACCTACCCCGCAAGAAAATAATACCCTTCTTTCACGGGGTGCGGGACCAGGGAGCCCCGATTTCATTTATTGGTTCAAATAGAAAGCCCAAACTAATGCGTCTGTAAGTGATGAGCTGAGACAGGTTGCAAACAGTTGTGCCGTTAGGGTCAAGTCATTTACCGGTTATGACGTGAATGGATATCGTTTTTACACAGCAAGCTACGAGCAGAGTCGGTCCAATCGAAAAACCACAAACAATGGAGTTGTTACGTCTGGCACTGATGGACTCGACTATTATGGAAGAATTGAATAAATCTACGAACTATCATTCTATAGTTCCAAACCTCTTACTCCTATCATATTCAAATGCCACTAGTTTCATCCTGGAGTAACGAGACAGACCCCTAAGCTTGGGCTAGTCGAGATTCGACAGGATTCCGTCTATC
This sequence comes from Miscanthus floridulus, assembly GCF_019320115.1. Classification (NCBI taxonomy): domain Eukaryota; kingdom Viridiplantae; phylum Streptophyta; class Magnoliopsida; order Poales; family Poaceae; genus Miscanthus; species Miscanthus floridulus. The sequence goes on from NC_089584.1 coordinate 102,786,397, forward strand.
TAGGAAAAGATGTCTACATTATGGCTCAACAGGTCGTCCAGGTTTATTATACGTCATACGCATGCAAAGACGCCGAGCATCTTAAGGGTTGGTCTATTGTGCACAAGGTATCACCACACGGTAAACTACCTATCCCAAACGATGAAGATTACAACTTCAACCCAAACACATATGATGGAGAGTTCTATCAAGAAGAGGGACTACTAGGAAGGTTTGACATAGACTTAACCGAAGAGATAGTAATGGAAGTAGACAATGAAAGGGATGATGACGAGGATGCTAGAGATGAGGTGCAAAATCTGAGGGACATACAAATGCTTGAGCGATTACATTTAGGCAATGACAATGAAGACAACATTCCTCCTTCGGATAGTGTTGATGAGTTGGACAATGTTGATAGTGATGACGAGACCTATGATCCAGCTAATCTCAATCATGAAGATTATTTCTAATACATGTAATACTATGTTTTTTGTAATTATGTTTTGTTCATTTTTGCAAATATTTCTAATACATGTATTACTATGTTTTTTATAATTATGTTTTGTTCATTTTTCACCTATTTCTAATTACATCTTGTTTTTCTTTTTTGTTGCAGGTGATTGAACAAAGATGGTGGGCGACCGTCATAAGTCCATGAACTCGATATACCAAAGACCACGCCGGCTACAGGAGGAGGCGGAGGGGGTGGCGAAGGGACCGGACAGGAGGAGGAGGAGGACTGCCAGACGCAGGAGGGGCCCATCTCCTCCCACGCCGCGTGAGGAGGAGCCGGAGGAGGAGGTGGCGCCTGTGGACGAGTTGGACGATGAGCTGGTTCGGCAGACAAATGAGGAGGAGGGGCCGCACGAGGACGATGAGTTGGAGGCGGCAGGCATGGGTTCCTCTTCCTCCGACTCCTCTTCGAGTGTCTACTTGTGAGGTCTCGCGAGCCTTCCACATGTTTTGCTTCCTCACCAACGCCCAGTGATTCGCCCCGAAGGGCAAAAGTAAGTAACTTTATATGTTATCACCACTACTTCATATGATATGATGAAAAAAACTAATATTTTTTCTTAATCACTTGTGCAGGAACTGGGTGGTTGTGTCGGGTGGTAATGCGCGGCTAGTCAACGGCATCTAGGTCTTCTGTGTAGGCAACAGTTCCCCAGCATTGTCACGTATGCATCGAAGACGGAGCTGGCCTACTCGTTTGACCACTACGCCATCGCCACTGATGCGGAGTACCCCAACAAGGCGGCATGGGTGAAGGCAGAGCTTTGAGTAAGTCTTCCTCGCACAACATTACAGACTTTTCTTGAAATAATGAATGGATACATTGCTTTTGTATGCAGACTTATTACAGATGCGAGGAGAGATTTGAGGCTAGGGCGGAGCAGGTGACTACCAAAGCCTGTAAAAAACTCATCTCCGACATGCATCATGAGGTGTGCATCTAGGCCATCGTAACCTACTACGGGTCGAAGCTTGGAGTGAGGAAAACCATGAAAGACGCAAGAGAGATGCAGCTGACCCGAGAGCAGTACCTTGAGGTAAATGAAGAACATCAATATTGATTCGTTTTGAGATTAAGTTGGTTTAATTTGATCTTCTTATATGTCCAATACTTGATGATGTGTAGATGATTCCCTGGTGGTGCCAAGCGTATCCCAAGTGCTGGGCGATGATGGTGGACAGGTGGTTCAAGGAGGAGTACCTCAAAATGCACAGGGATGCCCGGGACCATCGTTTGCAGATGCAAGGTCCAACACACCATCAAGGCAGCCGCAGCCTCGCCGGATACAAACAAGCATGGGTACGTAAATTCATTTATCTATTGTGATCCTCAGTTCTGCCTGATTTCTAATCATCGTGCTATCTTTCTCCCAATCGGCGTCACATTGTGGCCAGGCTTGCTCGGACTTCCAGGCATGGTGTATGGCCCACAAGGGCAAGGCGACGTCAGATGTCTCCTTCAACCTGGAGGACCTACCTGAGGCATACACGAACCCGAGCGTCCACTCCCGCATTAGTGAGTACATTGAGGTGACGAGGTCGCTCCATGGGTCAGACCATGATCCGAGCACGCAGGACTTTGATGTAGAGGCCGTCATGAGGGCAGGGCAAGGCAAGAAGCATGGGCGGTTCTAGCTTGGCGACGGCGTCATCGACACGGTCTCTACTCCCTCTCTCTCTCCCAGATCCAAGCACGGAGCACGAGCGAGAGCCCGGCCATTCGCACACGGCCGACCGCTGCACAGCACCGGGTCGACGCACTCGAGGTTATTCCTATTTTACTCATCATACATTGATCTTTACACACCTTAATTAGCTTTGCATTACTGAAACATTGGAGTAAAATATTGCAGGTCCGGCTGGAATAAGAAATGAAGCAACGTCAGGAGCTGGAGGCCAGGCAGCAGAGGATGGTGGCCTAGCTAGAGGCTGAGCAGGCCGAGCGGCAGGCCTAGGCGTAGAGGCTGACGGACATTACGGAGTTCCTACAAGGACTTGGGCAACGTGTGGGCTTCTCTCTGCCACCTGGGCTGTTGGTTCCACCTCCGCCTCTGCGTCCTGCAGCTACAGCTACTCCTGTGAGTATGAAAGTTTTTTACTTTCGCTTGTGCTTTGCTTGTATGGCCTCTACCTTCTTAGATTAGCTATCCAAATAATCTTGTCTCACATGCAATCTTTTCTCCTTTGTGCAGTCTCCATCTGATGGTGGTTCGAATAATCCACCTCATGCACCTCCGAATGATGGAGCTGGGCCTTTACCACAGTCGCCTTGGCCGAGATGAGTGCACGTTGTATTTTTTCATTTGTTGTTCACTTTGTGATATACTTGTGATGCACTTGTGGATTTTGATGGACTTGTGTATTTATTTGGATGGACTTGAGCACTTATTATTATATATGTGATATATATTGTGATGGATGTGATATGTGCGGATGGATGTGTGGATGGATGAGATATATATGTGATGGATGAGATATATATGTGATGAATGAGATATATATGTGATATATGTTTGTATGAATTTATTTGTCAGGATGGAATGTAAAAAAAATAAAAAATTGCAGTTTTGGGTCACTTTGCCGAGTGTTGCACTCGGCAAAGGACCCCTTTGCCAAGTGCAATGGTCACAGCACTCGGCAAAGAATTTTTTTTAAAAAAAATTCAAACTTTGCCGAGTGCCGGACAGAGGGCACTCGGCAAAGAAATTTAAAAAAATCAAACTTTGCCGAGTGCCGGACAGATGACACTCGGCAAAGGAATTTTTTAAAAAACATTCAAACTTTACCGAGTGCCGGACAGAGGACACTCGGCAAAGAAATTAAAAAAATCAAACTTTGTCGAGTGTCGGGCAGAGGGCACTCGGCAAAGAAATTAAAAAAAATTCAAACTTTGCCGAGTGCTGGACAGGGGGCACTCGGCAAAGATTTTTTTTAAAAAAAATAAAAAATCTTTGCCGAGTGTCTGAAGGTTGGCACTCTGTAAAGAAATTTTGTAAAAAAAAATAAAAACTCTTTGCCGAGTGCCTGAAGGTTGGCACTCGGCAAAGAATTTTTTTTAAAAAAAATAAAAAATCTTTGCCGAGTGCGTGCCGGGTTGGCACTCGGCAAAGTGACCATCAACGGGACCGGCGCCGTGACGGTTGCTTTTTTTTGCCGAGTGTCCTCGGGGCACTCGGCAAAGCCTTTGACGAGTGCCCGATAAAAGACACTCGGCAAAGAGGGCTTTGCCGATCAATTTTTTGCCATGTGTTCTTTGCCGAGTGTCGCACTCGGCAAAGAACCTGAATCCAGTAGTGAAAGTACTCTCTGCATCATAAAATAATTGTGTATCTCATTTCTTGAGGAGTCAAACTCTTTTAAATTTGACTAAACGGAAAATAATATCAATATCTGTATATCCAAATAAGATTATTATTAAAATATATGTCACGATCGATCTAATGATATTTCTTATGCATTTTAAATGTTAGTACTTTTTTGTGTATATTTAGTGAAACTTAAAAAGATTTGACTTCTTAGAAAAGGAAAGATGTACTTATTTTCATATGGTGGGAGTACTAATATTTATGATACACAATAAATATTACTACATTAATCATAGAATATATTTTTAACTATTTATAATAAATCTATTTATAAAGATAGATATATTATATTATCTTAGATAAATCTAGTTAAACTTGAGACTATTTGACTCTCCGTGCGACTTTTTTTTTAAACTTGGAAAGCTTGTTTCAATTAGATACCAGCTCCAGGCAAATCTCCAGAGACAAGACCGGTAACAAAGGAGGGGACTTGGCTCGTGAATGCAGTCGAGCTACCGAGCTAGAGCTAATCACGCTCTTCCCATATACTGCAAGACACTACCGGATTCAGCTTTTTTGTCGAGTGCCTCAGGCACTCGGCAAAGGCCGATATACACTCGGCAAAGTCTTTGCCGAGTGTTACACTCGGCAAAGGACGCTCGGTAAACAATTTATCGGCAAAGACCTCTTTTCCGAGTGCACTTTATCGGGCACTCGGCAAAGCCTTTGCCGAGTGCTAATCTGACACTCGGCAAAGAAAAGTCGTTGTGACAGCGAGCGCCACCGTGACGGCGGCTTTACCAAGTGTCAAGGTCAAGCATTCGGCAAAGGTCGCCGCTTTACTGAGCATCGTTGGCTCAGACACTCGGCAAAGGTGGCCACTGTGCCGAGTGCCACCGGCAAGACACTCGGTAAAGGTAGCCTATTTGCCGAGTGTCTTGTCAAGACACTCGGCAAACAGGCGACCTTTGCCAAGTGCCTAGCCCATGGCACTCGACAAATCTATGATGTTTGCCAAGTGCAATGGCTTTTGCACTCGGCAAAGCATGTTCCAACATACCTTTTATTGCTTCTTTATACATTTGGTTGATTTCCCTAATACCCTTTATTAACTCATTAACTCGCAGGTTCAAACATCACAGCTTTGCTTCATTTCAACACAACAAAACATAGTTACGCTTGATTTAAGCTGTCAGTTGAAAATCACAGCCAAACCTGTTCAGTGAAAGAAAAAGAGGAAACTCCTATGCTAAACTACTCAAAATCGTCGGCAGAAGCTTTCTGGATCAACCTCCTTCAAGGTAAAAGCTTGACATCATAGTGAGATACCTGGTACATTCAAAATGGAGGAATTTGTGAGTTTACAACTATACACTGATTTACAACTATAAAGGACGCAAATAAAGATTTAAGTAACACCCCACACTAGTAGAGCATTGAGCAGTAGAAAAACCCCAAAATACAAAGATCAACATTGCGCTCTAAAAACAGTACCCCTTCTTTTTTTAAAAATGCAATGAAGTGATTAGCTTGGCATAAACGTCATGGTTGGATCATCAGCGGCAATTAGATTTGATCTCAAATAAGATTCAGTCCGCATCATGGTTGGATCTGTCGACCCACATCATCTAGTTCTCAGGTATCACTCAAGAACTCCACGAAACAGAACCAAATAAGTATCACATTAAGCAGCACGAACAAATGGAGATAGAAGAAAGCACACTTGTAAGTAGAAGGCTCAGACGAAAAATGGGTAGAAAGTTTGTTTGTCAGCCCAAAGAGAGAAAATCCCCTCATTCAGAGTGGTGCATGACTTTGCATCATCATTGCCCTTACAACCTTGCTTTCCTCTGCATACGAGGAAGAAAGAGGAACAACAGAAGAGATAACAGATCGAAAATCAAGCAATGAAAACACGATGACAATCAAAATACAGGACACAGAGGAGAACAGATCCAAAACAAGCAATAAAAACACAAGCAGAAGAAATAACATACTTGGCTGGCTCCGCCGGACAGAGGCGGTGACATGCCAAGGCAACGATTCCTTAACTGTTGTGGCAGCAACGACAGGGTAGGACTGGATAACCATTCAAGGCAATAGGATGAGTGTATTGACTACCTAGTAAGGCATAATTTACGACAAGAAAGACAAACCAAGCAGGATATAGAATACAGTTTTCTAGCTCAGACCAATGCGTCAACAGGTTTTTTTAAGTCTGCAACATAGTCTAAAATTGTTCAATAGCCTAGTGAAAGATAGATACATAATCACCTAAATAGAAAGGCATATAATGCAGAGCCGAGCTACAATACGATTACACAATAATCAAACAGAACTATCTCAAACTCCAAACATGTTGCCACGCGAGAGAGCACAAATGTAAAGACATGGATAATGAATGTTGTGGTCATTGGAGGCAAGGCTATGAGGTGGCGGTTGATGAGAGACCCATCAACCAAAGTACAGCCTCGTACTATGAGACCACTGCATTTGCTCTAGGCCCCCAACATCCGAGCACCCCGCAGAGAACCTGCGGGTATTTCGAAGCTAAAAGGAGAGCTTCCCCCAAGTGGCATGGGACCCTTAATTAGACACAAACAACAGAAGGATCAAATACAGGGCAACCTAAGACCACAGCTTCACATTCTGATTAGACAGCCTTTGAAGGTTTACATCGCCAACATACAAGACACAATCAATAGCTTGCATTAACACTGATAGAGAAGTGTTCAACTTGACATCTAAGCATATGCATCATGGAACACTGATAAGAGTTGTATTAAATCTGACAGATAAAGTGTTTGCATAGAGTAGCATTAAAGCTGATATGTAAACTGATATCCAGCAAGCAACACACCACACATTCAAACGACTAAGGGGTGAGAAGGCATTCTACCTCGGTTAGAGTCAAACACTGCTGGGGTACATGAACATGTGGACCTTCTTACCCTGCAACAACATTATAAACACCCATCAAAAAGGCAGACAAAAAAATACCGAGTACTCCAAAAAAAAAACAAAAAAAATACACCAGCAATGGAGAGGCTCACCATGGAGCTGGGTGGGAGGTTGGACCGGAACTTGGCGCGGACGACGCCGGAGTTGCCGTGCGGGCGCGTGACCTTGCCCCAGATGCAGCGGACGGCGGTGCCGTCGCTCTTGGTCTTGGCCTTGTACATGTAGGCGACCCGCTTGCCACCGTACCACGCCACGTCCTCCTTGGTGCTGACGCCCTCGATCTGCAGCAGCGACGTGTGCTCGTACTGGTTTGACTTGGAGCGCTTGTAGCCTAGGATCGTGCCCCGCACATACGTCCTACGCCGGAAACAAAACGAACGGAGACGATGGGTCAGATCAGATGCTTGCTTACCCCGGCGACGGGATGCGGGGGAACGTAGCAGGCTGTTGTGGCGGCCACGTACCTGACTCGCTGGCCCTGCCGTCCCTTCACCATACTCGCCGCCACCGGAGTGCCGCACAACGAGGTTGGGGATAGGGGGCGGCGCTGGCGCGGTCAGCTGCCTGCGTGCGTGTGTGCGGTGTGTGTGGGGGCGACTGGGCCGGCGGGGTTAAATTCTCCCTTCGCCGAGTGCCCCGATCTAAGCGCTCGGCAAAGTATTTTTTTTTTAATTTTTTTTAATTCTCTGCCGAGTGCCACCTGGCCTGGCACTCGGCAAAGAGTTTTTTTTTTAATTTTTTTTAAATTCTTTGTCGAGTGCCACCCGGCCTGGCACTCGGCAAAGAGGGTTTTTTTAAAAATTTTAAAATTCTTTGTCGAGTGCCGACCGTCCTGGCACTCGGCAAAGAGGCTCCTTTGCCGAGGGCCAAACGCAGACACTCGACAAACCGTTTTTATTTTTTTTTCTTCTTGCCTCTAAACTTTTTCTATAGTCCTCATATAATACCTGGTACTCCATTTTTCAATGTGGCACATTTTCGGATTTTTTCTATATTTCTTTAATTTATTTCATTTAATTGAATTTTCTTGGATAATTCAAATTATAACGGCCAGTCATTCGAATAATGAAAAAAATGAATGGGAAAATAATATTCATGTTATTTAGTATAATATGAGGTCATATCCAGGAATAGACCATCAATTTTGAACATCTTGTTCACGAAACATGACCACGAACTTGCGGTCGAGTTGTTTTCAAATTCTATAAAAAGCAAACGAAGACAAAAAATCTTACTTGTTGAGATGTCATGATATCATATGTGGAGGCTGTGATAAAAAATTGAGGAGGTTTCGCGTAAGTTTGTCACGTACGATGCTTACCACCTCGTCGGCCTCTTCACGAAATCATGAAACTTATTCGAAGATTCTTCGATTTGCAAGCATCGTACGTGACAACTTGTGCAAAATCATCTCAAATTTTTATCACAGCCTCCACATATGATATCATAACATCTTAGCAAGTTTTATGATTTTTGGACTTCGTTTGCTTTTTATAGAATTTAAAAACAACTCGACCATAAGTTTGTGGTCATGTTTTATGAACAAGATGTTCGAAATTGGTGGTCTGTTCCTAGATATGGCCTCACATTATACTAAATAACATGAATATTATTTTTTTATTATTCGAATGACTAGCAGTTATAATTTGAATTATCCAAGAAAAATCAATTAAATAAAATAAATAAAGAAATATAGAAAAAGTCCGAGAAATATGCCACATTGGAACATGGAGTACCAGGTATTGTATGAGGACTGTAGAAAAAGTTTGGAGGTCAAAAGTGAAAAAAAATAGTTTGCCAAGTGTCAGGAGAAGACACTCAGCAAAGGGTTAACGGTGGCTGCCGGTCGTTAACGGCGGTGGCCCTTTTGCCGAGTGTTCTGGTTTACTGAGTGCCCGATACCCGGCAAACCTGGTCTTTGCTGAGTGTTATTGTTTGCCGAGTGCTCGGCACTCGGCAAACCACCTCTTTATCGAGTGCCAGTTGTTTGCTGAGTGCTTTCTCTCTCTGGCACTCGACAAATAGCCTCTTTGTCGAGCGCCCGATAAAAAGCACTCGACAAAGTCTGAGACACTCGATAAAGAAGCCGTCTCCAGTAGCGAGACAATCAGCCACACCTTGTTGCAATTTCTCGGACAATGCTGAATACGTACTACAATAATCAAAGTGCTTTCGTCCTGGGCGACTAATAACTGATAATGTGCTGGTTGCTTATGAGTTGACACATTTTCTTCAGAATAAGAGGAGTGGTGGGGACTGTTTTGCAGCACTGAAGCTTGATATGAGCAAAGCCTATGATAGAGTTCACTACCGGAAACGTCAAATTTGCAGAGCGTTTTTATGTTTGTCGAGTATATTTCATCGGGCACTCGACGAACAAGTTTTTTTGCCGAGTGCTGCTCTAAAAACACTCGGCAAAAAAAATACTTGGCAAACAGAAGGTTTGCCGAGGGCTTTCTTTTTTGCACTTGGCAAAGAAATAAAATCTTTTTTTTCTGGGAAGGAGAAGAAAAAAATAATAAAAACTTTACCGAGTGCCTAGATCTAGGACACTCGGCAAAGAAATAAAATCTTTTTTCTGAGAAAGAAGAAGAAGAAAAAAACATAATTTTTTTTGCTGAGTGCCCAGATCTAGACACTCGGCAAAGAAATAAAATCTTTTTTTGGAAAAGAAAGAGAAGAAAAAAAAATGGAAAAAAACTTACCGAGTGCCCAGATCTGAACACTCGGCAAAGAAAAAAATTATATTTAATTCAACGGTGCGACATCGACCACGACCCCTCCCCTATCCTTCTTCTTCTCCTGCAACTGCGACCGCGCCCCTCCCCTCCCTCTCCCAGCGCGGCGGCGCACCACCCTCGCTCCCTCCCCTCCCCTCCTCCCTCTCCCTCTCCCTCTCCAAGCGCGCACCCCACCCCCAGCGCCCCTCCCCTTCCTATCGTCCCCGCCGGTGCCCCTCCCCCTCCTCTCCCTCTCTTCCCTAGATCCGGCACGGCCACCCCCTCCTCTCCCTCTCTTCCCTGGATTCGGCGGACGCACCCTCCTCTCCCTCTCTTCCCCGGCGGCGGCCACCCCCTCCTCTCCCTCTCTTCCCCGACGGCGGACGGCCCCCTCCTCTCCCTCTCTTCCTCGGATCCGGCGCCCCCTCCCCGGATCTCTTCCCCGACATGGCTGGTGGTGGTGGTGGGCGGCGGTGGCGTGGTAGTGGCGGCGGCCGTGAAGCCGGGGAGCGAAGGCGAGATGGAGGGCGTGAAGCTGGGCCACGGTGTAGGGGAAGGGCGCCGCCGAGGAGACCGACAGCGGCCGGCGGAGACCGGCCGGTGGTGGATTTTTTTATTTTTCGAAAAAAAATTGTTTGTGGTGGCTTTTTTGAAAAAAAATGTTTGCCGAGTGTATTTTGGGCACTCGACGAAGTCTTTGCCGAGTGTCCGACAAAAAACACTCGGCAAAGTCTGTTTGCCGATAAAAATTCACCGAGTGTCGTTTGCCGAGTGTCACACTCGGCAAACCCTTTGCCAAAGCTCCTGGTTCCTGTAGTGGTTGAGTGGTAATTTCTGAGGCATATGATGGAGAAGATGGGGTTTGATAGCAGATGGATTAACTTGATAATGCAGTGTGTGTCCACTGTGTCCTATAAAATTAAAGTGAATGGTGAATTAACTGAGGAGATTGTCCCTACAAGAGGCTTGAGACAAGGGGACCCCCTCTCTCCATATTTATTTCTTATATGTGATGAGGGGTTCCCGGGGTTGTTACATGAAGCTGAAAGAGCTGGAAACCTAGAGGGTGTCACTATATGTGAGAATGCACCAAGCATAACTCATTTGTTGTTTGCAGATGATTCCTTGCTTCTCCTGAAAGTTAATGATGGGAATGCAAATCACCTGCGACATGTGCTGGAGCTATACGATGAGTGCTCGGGGTAGATTATCAACAAAGACAAATCTTCAATTTTGTTCAGCAAGAGTTGTGGGCAGAGATTTTTTTTTTATTTTTAACCCTTTTTGTAAACTAATTTTAAATCTAACATTGTTTTATTTTTTCCAAAACTAACACTTTTGGCCGCGCCTATTTTCCTAGCACGGCGAAACGCCTGTGCCTCGCCATGCATGGTGGCACAGCGAGGGGATGACGTGGCGACGACCGGCGCACTGACCGGTGACGTGGCAGGTTCTACTGTGCCATAGCTCACGACGTGGCACTGACACGCCAAGGCCCATGGCGCAGCACTGACGCGCCAAGACCCATGACGCGGCAGGACCTGGACGTAGACAGAAGCCGACCAACCTCAATTGTAATTGAACGGGAGCTGTTGTCGGTACAATTAACAACTACAAGTGATGTCGTGACGCATTGAAACAAATATGAAACAAATAAATAGAGTCCGTGCGCAAGTTGACAAGTTGCCATATAACATTTTCATTGGTTCGACATAAATTTGACATAAGTTCGACATAACCAACTAAGTCTGCAAGTTTCGGACGACAATATTCGTTCGACATAAGTTCGACATAACCAACTAAGTCCCAGGAGTGTAAGGATCCCTCGGATGCCTCTCTCTCTCTTCGGATTTATAGGCAACACATTGGGAGTGTAGCCAACGTCGTTATGGTCGTGTTGCCGGTGCGTACGGCTCGTACCCTGCAAGTATATGATATGCACGATTACTTATAATCTTTATGATCGTTAGTTCATGGAGCCTACGTATTTAAAGAAACTACCTTTGTTACTGCCTATGAGGCTCCTTAGGTACCAAGCGAGGCACCACCTAGCTGAGACATGCCGATCTCGTCCTGCTGCCAAGGGTCCCGCTGGTGGTGCTGTATGCGAAAGCCCGGGGGTCATCGTCGTCATCGTCCTCATTTGTAGGTCCTTCCTAGCGCTATAAAGTGGTGGTGTACACACAGCGGAAGCAGCACCTGTCACTAGCTGAGAAGAGCCGACTGGTGTCCTCAAAGAGCCAGAAGACGTGCCACCCGACCGCACCGGGTAATCGGGTTCCACCCAAGGAGTGTCCATGCAGCTCAACTTCTAAGCTAGCTTTCAGCAGCTCCGCTTCACCTTCTGCATGAATAGACGTTAAAGTTAGTGCATTTCCCAAACGCATATGCACTAAAGAAACATTTTTGGAATGTACAAGTTTATGTTTACCTCCACAAAAGCCTCGAGAACTCCTGGCCCCTACCCTCTAGACTCGTGAAGCCAAAATGTTGCTTCGTTGGACAACCTTGACAATTATGTCGCCTAGGTATAGAAACATGGTTGGACAGTTTTAGTACACATACTTAATACTAAATGGATAACAAATTGTACCATTCGAGTATCTTGCCACGTATCTTTGAAGCGGGACTCTCTATAGTTGTGTGTGATCCCTAGTGGCAACATCGTACACATCTTTGATCACATCTTCCTCATCGTCCTCATCAATCACCTCCTTAGTGTACAGGGGCTTGATATGTGTCCTTGTAGACCTATGAAGCCACCATAGGTATTCATCGAATGAGTGCTGGTAGTGTGGGGGACCCACATCGACCGACTGTCGGTCCTTGGTCTGCCACAACTGGATGTACGTGTTGTATGTCATGCACCAATCCTTGGTCTTGTACCTCTTCCTATAGTCATACCTGCAACAAAATGATTGTTAGTTGTACCATACACACCTCTGAATTATAGTTTTGTTATTAATCGATAATGCACCCGTGCAATTCTTGATTGGTGGAGTAAAGCGGTGGTGGGTAGCCTGTCATTCTTCCAAACTTTCTACAAACTCTGATGGGCAAGTGAATCTCGACCACATGGAAGAAAATAAGTGGAACGTTGCAGCGATACTCGTCTGACTCATCCCTATGATAGGACTCAGATAGTCCTAGAGCTTCGGAGCATCCCAAGGACACCAATGCACCTAAACATTTTGTAATTGAGTTAGGTTGTGATATAGTGTACATCGAACAAGACACATGTATGATAGTAAAGAGAGCATAACCTGGTGCTGTGTCAGGACATCGAGACAGTCTATGTACTCCCTATACTTCCGCCTCGCATTCCCTCTAACTAACTCTGCTTGCGTCCAGATATACAGAGTTGTAGGAAGTGTATCCTGCCCGTTCCAATGTTGCATTGAACATGATAATGAATTAGCCATTAATAATTTCATCATATGTAACTGCCTCGAAGAATATAGTGAACCGAAGTACTTACAGGGAAACCAGTAACAAGGGGCCTCTCAACGGGCCATCGTTCCCAACACCAAACCTAGAGTAGGTAGGAGCAACCCCCAAGGTTCACATACCCTGAGGTGCGGCGGCAGGCAATGCATAGCTATCGATACGTCCATGCTAGGACCGCGCTGCCCTAGCTGTACGCTACTATGTTATCCCATGGCTGGCATAGTATGTCAAGAAAGATCCAGCTGATGGTGTTGCCCAAGGCATCTGGGAATAGGAAAGCACCAAGGAAGTGTTAGAGCCACACTCTAGCGAACCTATCGATCTAGGCCTCATCAGCCTATGGGTCCAAGTAGTCAAAGAGCTCTGTGATCCACGACGATGAAACACCAGAACTTTTCCTGAAATTCACCAAAGAAAATGAGACCCGATGGCTGCAGGAAAGCAATGCAAGTCTTAAATAGGCTTGAATTGCTCACTTATTTTTCTTGGAAACCTCATCGTCCGGTGGAAGAAAGTCAGTGAACTCAGCCACCAGCTTCCTCCAGTGATCGTTGTCAACTATACCTGTCACTAAAAGTCCCCCAACCGAAGGCCAAAGATAGCCTTCACGTCCTACATGGTCAAGGTCATCTTGCTGCAAGGTAGGTGGAATATGTGGGTCTTAGGCCTCCACCTATTATAAGAATAGAATGACTATTAGTTACCTCAAAATTGTTATAAGAATGTTTATGTACAATGAAGACAGTCGCACCTGTCTACAGCTGCAATTAGTAGTGTTGGGTCAAGGGGCGGAAGACCGTAGTTGACAACATGGACAAGATCGAGGAAGCTGGCAGGCCGTATGTACGTGAAAGGATCTTGAATGCTGCCTAGAGGGGGGTGAATAGGCATTTCTAAAAATTAACACCTTTAAATGCAAAAACAATTAGTAAAGGGGGTTTCCAAAATGGAAACTCCAAATTAAGAGTAATACCACCCCTCACAAGTTAGACACAAAGTATACAATGTATAAAGAATATATCTAGAAGCTACAACCCTGTAACACAAAGTTAGAACAGAGAACAAATATATTCAGCACAGGCAGGAAATACCGGACGTGTCCGGTCGTGTCCGGTATATGCGGTTTCTGCAGAGCAGCCACAAACTTGCTCCTTTCGATTTCTATCTTCAAACCAAACTGCAGGTATCTACTAGATATGATAATATACACAAAGAACCTGCACAAGAGCTAGAGCAACACAAATGTCGAATGAAATGTGAATTGAGACACGATATTTGTTTTACCAAAGTTCAGACTCGTTCGAGTCCTACTCTCCATTGAGGGGGCTACGAGCGACCCAACGAAGGTCAGCCTTAGAGGGTACCATGAAGGTCACTCTAGTCGGAGTCTTTTCCAACTCCTTTTCCTCCTTCCACTAGTTGGTTCCGAGGTGGTGGAATCGACCATTACAAACTTTTCGAGGCACACCACAATCTCTTGGGTGCTCTCCGATGATGCCTAATCGTCTAGGACTGAAGAGTCCAAGAGTAATAAATGCGAATCATGAAATAGACAATATGCACAAGTGCTCAAGTGGTGGCTTTCTCTCTTTTTCAAATTCTCTCTCAACCCACAAATGGATTTGGCAATTGGGATGAATCACTCACTAAGAGAGGGTTTAGGAGAGTTGGTAAAGCTCAAAAACATGCTAGAGCATCAGCAGAATTAGCAGCCTCCAAAGGTGGAGGCTTGGGGGTATTTATAGCCCCCTTGGAAAACTAGCCATTTTATAGCCGTTGCCATACCGAACACGTCCACTATGCATGACTTACACTACACCAATGGTAACAGGGTTACAATGAAGTTCTGAGGCATCGCAACTCCTAATGAATGTTGAAACTTCTGATCGTCGGAACTCCTAACCCTTAGCACATTTGAAAACTATGGTAACTGAGTTAAAGTATGTGAGGTGTCGGAACTCCCGACGCATGCCAGAACTCCCGACCATCGAAACTCTTGACTCACGTCAGAACTCGCAACCCTCAAGGCATTTGAAAACTAGTCGTTGGCCTCTGGCCGTCCATACCGAATACCAGACACGTCCGGTATGATGAAAGCTCTAGTTTGGTTTTGGTGAATTGATAAAACCCTAAGTGCTAACCTAGTTTATCAAGTGATCATGAGATAGGTAGCACATTCCAAGTGGTGAAGCAAATGAAGATCATGACATGATGATGGTGATGCCATGGTGATGATCAAGTGCTTGAACTTGAAAAGAAGAAAGAGAAAAACAAAAGGCCTAAGGCAAAGGTATAAATGGTAGGAGCTATTTTGTTTTGGTGATCAAGACACTTAGAGAGTGTGATCATATTTAGGTTTGATAGCCATACTACTAAGAAGGGTGAAACTCATATCGAAATGCGGTTATCAAAGTGCCACTAGATGCTCTAACTCATTGCATATGCATTTAGGATCTAGTGGAGTGCTAACACCCTTGAAAATGTTTTATGAAAATATGCTAACACATGTGCACAAGGTGATACACTTGGTGGTTGGCACATTTGAGCAAGGGTTAGGAACTTCACCGGTGGACTGTCCGTCCGTAGAGTGCAGACAGTCCGATGGTGCCACCGACGCCCTAGATAGAAAAGATGGAGGTCACTGTATGTGACCGGACGCTGGTCTTAGTTGGACCAGCCCATCCGATTAGTGGCAGCAGAGGGCGCGCAGCGTCGGTCTCTGACCGGACACAGGGTCACAAACTGACCGGGCGCTGGAAGGCTGTCTCCGGTCCTGCTAACGTGGCAACACACAGTGTTGAGGGTGACTGACCGAACGTTGCCTATGTCCGGTCAAGCATGACTGGACGTGTCTGGTCGTGAAAAGTCATCTCTAGATGCTTACTGAAAATGACCGAACGCTGCGGTTCAGCTTCCGGTCACTTTGAGCTGCTGCGTCTGGTCATCACATGACCGTTGAGATCGAGCGCTCAGCATTTGATGAGAGGGGACACGTGGCACGCATCGCGTGACCGGACGCTGAGGTCCAGCGTCCGGTCAATATGACCGGAGCATCTGGTCACCCCGTGTTGTGCCCAGTGAAGGGGTACAATGGCTCTATTTCATGGGGGCTTCTATTTAAGCCCCACAGTCGGCTCAAGCTCATGCTCTTGGCCATTTGTATTGACATAGCAACCTTGTGAGCTTAGCCAAAGCCCTCCCACTCATCTTCATCATTGATTCATCATCTTTGTGAGATTGGGAGAGAATCTAAGTGCATTGCTTGAGTGTTTGCATCTAGAACTCCCGACCATTGCCAGAACTCCCGACTGTTGGAACTCCTGACTTATGTTGGAACTCCCAACGAACCAACCCAAGAACATTAAGAATTTTATCGTGGCTGGGCACATACCGGACACGTCCGGTATTGCTAGACCAGCAAAAACAAGTTAGCTCTTTTGTCTCTCAAACACTCTAAAACTCACATGGGTTGGCAAGAGCACTTATGAATGATTATCTATCAACATGATGCATCCCTCTTAATAGTATGACATACCTATTAAACTCAACATCAAATGAAAAATGAATTTATACCGCTTGAGTTGATCTCTTTTTAATTGATGTCGTCTCTTTCAATCTTCATCAAGTAAGGTTGTCAACATGTTGATATTGATCTTTACAATTAAGCATAGCCATCTTGAGCACGTGACTTGATTCCATTCATCAAATATGAATAAATCCAAATGCATCAAGTCACTTTCAACACTTTGTTCAATATAGATTTGATCCTCCACATCAATATGACCATCATAGCTTGATTAGTACCTCAACTAAATGCAAGTACTTTTTTCTTCACCCTAGTTAGGTTCTTCGGCCGCCAAGCCATCGCTTGCCCTTCACCCTTGCTTAGTACCTCGAAGCCTTTCCTTGCTATCTTCATCATCTCAAGCCATCAAGTCACATCTTGTGTTGAATCATCCATTCATTTGTATTGTTATATTTTTCATTTCAATTTAGCAAGCTTCAAATATGAGACCATTCTATATGCAATCCCTTATGTCTCATCAACTAATTTTTACCGGGCTTGCTTTCACATAGTACATTGAAATCCCACAATAAATAAGCTTTTGCATGAATTCTATTTGCATTGTTGTCTTGTGCTTGAACTAGATTGTTTATACAACACATCATTTTGGCTTTCATTAAGTACCTGTGAGATAACCTATTACCTATCCACACTTAGCAAATGGGTTAGACCTTTAATTATGTTGTTATTCAATCATCTAAAACCCACTAAAGGGCTAGATGCACTTTCAGTATGGTGCGTAATGCTCGTCCCACTGGTGCGCCCTGGTGTGCGTGCAGGGCCTCAAAGGAGGCAAGGGCACCTCTACATCGGTGTCAGTCAAGAAGTGTGCTTGGTGTGGGTCATCGTACTCCACCTCAAGAAGGGGGTACAACGGGTGCTGCGTGGGAGGGGCCATCCTGTTATAAATTGATAAACAAAGGGTTAGAATATTCAAATTAACAATATTCAAATTAACATTATGTAGCATTGCAAAATTTGAACTACTTATTATGCAATACGAACACAATATGAAAGCACATGTATATATTTAAACTAATATTAATAGACATATTAAACAACTTCACTAGGAAAATAAGCAACTTCTATGTATAACTGTTCAGACACAAGACAACTAAAAGATGCCATAACTGCATTTGCTATATAGCTTTCCTTTTTTTCATTGCACTGTTGATTTAAAGTATATAATTTACACAATCTATAATTAGGGAGATGCCATAACTGCATTTGCTATTGCCCCGTTCGCTTCGCTGAAAAAACAAACCGAAGCACTGTTTCGACTGATTTGTTGTGAAAGAAAAATACTGTTTCGGCTAAAAAATAAGCTGAAAAGTACGGATTATAAGACAAACGAACAGGGCCTATATAGCTTTCCTTTCTTTCCTCTCATGATAGCTCGTTTCCATCCACCAGAAGCGATGGCCTTTCCCCACTCGCTCCCCACATTTAAACATTTACGCCCAACTTGAAAAGACAAATTAAAGCCACGACTTTGCACTAGCGAGTACGCTAAAAGCTTCTTTGTCAACTTTAGAATGAAAACGAATACGGATAATATGGGAAGCTATTCACGGCACCACGCTAATGAGTATGCTAGAGGTTCTGTTACTAACTGCTATACGAAAATGAATGAATGTATCTATGGGTGGGTGAATGTATCTTTGGACAATTTAGGAAAACAAAACCATGGTTTCATGCCGCTGAGGATGCTAAAAGCTTCTTTGCTAACTTTAAAATAAAAATAGATACTGATTCAAAGCATCTAGGCCCCTAGTTGGGTTTCGATGATTAATGATAATACGAGATTATTGTGACTAACGTGTGTTTTGCAGATGCAATTAAGTTAGGTCATGATAATGGCAATTGATTGGGCAATCATGGTTGTCATGCCCCTACGATGGAAATTATTTTGGTTTTCAAAGGATGGACGACAAGGTTAAGGATGGACTAGTTCTAAGTGTCATTTGGTGTTAAAGAGACACTTAGAATAGTTTAGGACTTTGTTTTTCCTTTGGCTGAACTATTAAGGGGGGTATGGATGGGTAGCTTTACCTAGGTGAGTCTAGGGGGTTAGGTGTGGTGCACACTTATCAAATCTAGCACTAGGAGCTCCTAAAAAGCCCTTAGATCAATTGGAGCAAACTTTATTCACATATGATTGCGAGTTGGAAGTGAATAGAGGGTCAAATATTGACCAGACACTGGTGCAGAGTCCGGTCAGTTCATTTGATCAAGGTGAAGTCATCTGGGCGTGACTGGACGCTGAGAGGTGAGTGACCGGACGTTGGGTGCCAGTGTCTAGTTGACTCCAGTATGGGTCTAGAGAGGGAAAATCCTCATCGGACGCGTCCGGTCAGTGCTGAGCAAAACATCATTGTGTTCCTCC
Source organism: Miscanthus floridulus (assembly GCF_019320115.1). Lineage (NCBI taxonomy): Eukaryota > Viridiplantae > Streptophyta > Magnoliopsida > Poales > Poaceae > Miscanthus > Miscanthus floridulus. The sequence goes on from NC_089584.1 coordinate 102,805,276, forward strand.
TTCTCTCTTTACTTTAAGCATTTACTTTGAGTAATTCAATTATTGTCTTTACATTCATAGAATTGTCATGCTAGAGTAGGATTAAAACATAGGTTGCTAAACTTTTGTGCAATAGAACAATATAAACACTTTCTAGGCACAAGGGGTGAAGTGGGCTAACCATAGGATTTAATTATTGCAAAGAATTTTAGATTTAGCCTAATTCACCTCCCACCTCTTGGTCATCTTGATCCTTTTAATTGGTATTAGAGCCTCGTGCTCATATATTTAGGCTTAACCGCCTAGAGAAAAATATCTCACGAGGATGGACCTCCTCCTATTTTTGAGAGGGATGATTTTCGGAAAATCCACATGAAGGCGTATTTAGAAGCTCTAGATGTTGAAATACTTAGAGCCGTCTCATAAGGATTCCTAAAACCTTGGGATCCCATGCACCTTCAAGGCGATGAAGTGAACTATGAGAAATGGAATGCAAAGGCTCAAAACACCATCTTTAGAGGCCTTTGTAAAGATGTGTTTAACCGGGTGAGGAACCACAAGGACGCCCATGCACTATGGTCGAACATTTGTGCACTCCATGAGGGAACTAAGAGCGAGTGTGAGGAATGCTATCATCTTGTTATGAAAAAGCTTAATTCTTTTGAGATGCTTCCTAAAGAGAGTGCTAATGAAATGTACTCATGCTTGAATGTTCTTGTAGAGGAAGTCAATGGGCTTGGACTTACTCAAATGCAACCATCCGATGTTGTGAGAAAAATTTTGAGTGTCCTCCCCATCGATAAATATGGGTATATTGTGACCGTGCTCCATCAAGGTGATCTTTCCACCGCTACACCGACTCAAATCTTGGGAAAGATCAATGCTCATGAGATGTACATGCACATCACACCACAAGATGGCTCATCCTCTACCAAGAAGAAAGACAAAGACTTAGCATTCAAGGCTAGCCAAGAGAAGGGCAAAGTAAGGCTTGAGTATGAGAGCTCAAGTGATGATGAAATTGATGATGCAAGTCTTGCTCTCATGGTGAGAAGAACTACCAAGATGCTAAAGAAGCTTAACAAGAGTGGCATCAAGTTTGATGGCATGAAAAAGAAGTTCTTCACTAGCTCTAGAAGGAAGCCAATCTTGAAGATGGATTGCTACAATTGTGGAGAACTTGGTCATCTAGCACACCAATGTACAAAGCCCAAGAAAGACAAGTACAAGGGTAAGAAAGATGATTCAAGTAATGAAGAAGAAGATGAGAAAAAGAAAAATAAGCCATACAAGAAGAAGGATGGCAAGAAGGACTTCCATAAGAAAAAGAAGAATGGCAAGGCAAACATCATCAGTGGTTGGCTCATAGACATTGATTCATCAAGTTGCTCATCCGATGATGATAGTGATAATGAATAGGTGGCTACCATTGTGATTGATTCTTCATCATCTTCACCGACACCACCGCCATCATCCTCTACACACCTATGCCTTATGGCCAAAGGTGAACGAAAGGTATCAAATGATGATGATAGTAGTGGTGATGAACATGCTAATGATGATGATAGTGATAGTGATAGTGATGATGATGAATATGAAACACCTTCATATGATGATCTTGTTAAATTGCTAAATCAGTATACTAGTATCATTAGAAAGACTAGAACTAAGAATGACAAGCTAGAAGCTAAGAATGATTCCCTTTTAGCTAAATGTGATATAGCCGAAAAGGCTAGTGTTGAGCTTAGAGAAGCAAATGAAGCTATGTCATCCAAACTCAAGGAGCTTAAATCTTCTAAGAAAGAGCTTAAAGATAAACATGATAAACTTAAGCGGATGCATAAAGAGCTCATCACTAGCCACAATATGCTAAAAGAAGAATATACAACTCTCAAGATAAATCATGATAATCTTATTATTGCTCAAGAATTTTTATCCAATGAGCCACATGATGCTACTAACAATGTTGTTAAGATTGATATAGCTACATCATGTGATGATTTAATTGTTGAGAGCATTGAGCAAGGATCTAGTGGCAAAGGCAAGCAAGTGGTTGAGTCTAATGACTATGATGATATATCAAGATCAAGAATGAGAATGAAAAGCTAAAGAAAGATCTTGAGAAGCTATCAACCACCAACACCATTGTGCTAGAAACTCTTGATCTTGATGGTGACTTGATTCTTGAGAATGAGAAGCTCAAAGAAGAGAACAAGAAACTCAAGGAAGAGAAAAATAATGATGCACTTAAGGAAGAGAACAAGAAGCTTAAGTTGGAGAAAGAGCACCTCAAGATTGGATTGAGCAAGTTCACAAGAGGCAAGCATCTTTAAAGTGAGCTACTAATGAACACCGTCATAAAAGATGGATAGAAGTGGCATTGGGTACTTGGCAAACCAAGAGAAGAAGGCTCAAGCTCAACAACAACAACTCAAGTCAAAGCCAAAGCCAAAGAGGTGTTTTGAGTGTGGACAAGAAGGCCACTTTGCCCATGAGTGTCAAACTCCACCACCACAACCCTTACCCAAGCATGCTAGACCCTTTGCTTTCAATGCTCATTACATGCTTAGAAAGGACTCTAATGGAAAGATGAAAGTTATGTTCTTAGGACCTCCTAACAAAAATAGGCCTAAGAAAATTTAGGTGGTAAAGTCACTTGTTGAGAAGGTGAAGGGCCCTCAACAAGTTTAGGTTCGTAAAGCTTGATCTCTTGTGTGTAGGTGAACTACAAGACCGATGGAAGTCATTGGGTAATTGATAGTGGTTGCACACAACATATGACCGGTGATCCTCGTATGTTCACCTTAATAGATGAAGAAGTAGATGGACAAGAAAGAATCACATTTGGAGATAATTCAAAGGGCAAAGTTAAAGGATTGGGCAAAGTGACAATATCAAATGATCATTCAATCTCAAATATGCTATATGTTGCTTCATTGAGCTTCAACTTGCTATCCATTGGATAATTGTGTGATCTTGGCTTCCAATGCTTATTTATCGAGAAGGAAGTTGTTGTATCTAAGAAGGATGATGATCAAGTGATATTCAAAGAATTTAGATACAACAACCTATATCTAGTGGATTTTACCTCCGAAGATGCTAATATGAAGACTTGTCTATTCACCAAAACAACACTTGGGTGGCTATAGCATAGAAGACTTGCTCATGTTAGGATGAGCTCACTCAAGAAGCTAATGAAGAATGATTTGGTGAGAGGGTTGAAGGATATGAAGTTTGAGAAGGATAAGCTTTATAGTGCATGTCAAGCCAGCCAACAAGTTGCAAATACTCATCCTACAAAAGCTTTCATGTCAACCACAAGAGTGCTAGAGCTCCTTCACATGGATTTATTTGGACCAACAATATATAAGAGTTTGGGAGGAAATCTTTATTGTCTTATGATTATTGATGACTACGCTAGATACACATGGGTATTCTTCCTTTATGACAAATCTGAAGTTGCATCATGCTTCAAGAAGTTTGCCAAGAGAGCACAAAATGAGTTTGAAGTAAAGCTCAAGAAGATTAGAAGCGACAATGAGAAAGAATTTGACAACACAAACATTGATGCCTATTGTGATGAAGTTGGGATCAAGCATGAGATCTCTGCAACATATACTCCTCAACATAATGGTGTAGTTGAGAGAAAGAACCAGACATTGATCACACTAGCAAGAACAATGCTTGATGAGTACAACACTTCTAAAGCTCTATGGGTGGAAGCTATCAACACCATATGCTATGCATCCAACCACCTATTCCTTCAAAAGTTCCTTGGCAAGACACCTTATCAGTTGCTCAATGGGAAGAAGTTGGATGTCTCCTTCTTTATGGTGTTTGGTTGCAAATGCTACATCTACAAGAAGCAGCAAAACCTAGAAAAGTTTCAAAGACGTTGTGATATTGGTTTTCTTGTTGATTACTCATCAAAGTCCAAAGCATATAGAGTATTTAATCATGCCACCGGCTTGGTTGAAGAAGCATATGATGTGGAATTTGATGAATCTAACGGCTCCCAAGGAGCACATGAGAATCTTGATGATGTAAGTGATGAACCATTAAGGGAAGCCATGAAGAATATTCCGGTTGGAGTCATCAAGCCTAATGATGATAAAGATGATGTACAAGTGATCAATCCACTTTCTTCATCAAATATGCCACAAGATGGTAATAAACATGGGAGAGTAGAAAATGAAGACACTCATGTCTCTCATGAGCAAATGGTGGTACAAGCACAAGATGTTGATGCTCCACAACCTCCCCCTCAAGTGGTTGATAGAAGAAATTCACCTCTACTACAAGCTCATCCACAAGATCTCATCATAGGGAGTCCATCAAAGGAAGTAATGACTCACTATCAAAAGCTTGCTTTATTTATTGAACATCACTCTTTTGTCTCTTGCTTTGAGCCTATTAAGGTAGAAGAAGCTCTTCAAGATCTGGATTGGATAAACGCCATGCATGAAGAATTGAACAACTTCACCCGCAATGAAGTGTGGACTCTTGAAGAGCGACCACAAGGTGTAAGAGTCATTGGAACAAAGTGGGTGTTCCACAACAAGCAAGATGATCAAGGCATTGTTGTGAGGAATAAGGCAAGACTAGTTGCAAAGGGGTTCTCTCAAGTTGAAGGTTTGGATTTTGGAGAGACCTTTGCACCGGTTGCAAGACTAGAAGCCATTCGTATCCTCCTTGCATATGCATCACATCATGAAATAAAACTATATCAAATGGATGTGAAAAGTGCATTTTAAATGACTTTATTAATGAACTAGTCTATGTTGATCAACCTCCCAGGTTTGAAGACCCTAGATATCCTAATCATGTTTATAGGTTGTCCAAGGCGTTATATGGGCTTAAGCAAGCCCCAAGAGCTTGGTATGAGCACCTTCGGGACTTCCTCATTGAGAAGGGCTTCACCATTGGGAAGGTTGACACCACACTATTCACCAAGAAGCTTGATGGACATATCTTCATTTGTTAAGTATATGTTGATGATATCATATTTGGATCATCAAATGAAGATTCTTACAAAGAGTTTGGTGAATTGATGTTGAAGGAGTTTGATATGTCTATAATTGGAGAGCTTACATTCTTTCTTGGTTTTCAAGTCAAGCAAATGAGAGAAGAGATTTTTATCTCTCAAGAGAAATACACCAAGGATCTTCTCAAGAGGTTCAAAATAGATGAATGTAAGCCAATCAAGACACTAATGCCAACTAATGGACATCTCGACCTAGATGAGGGAGGTAACATGGTTGATCAAACTCTCTACCGCTCTATGATTGGTAGCTTGTTATATTTAACCACATTTAGGCCTGACATCATGTTTAGTGTGTGTATGTGTGCTAGATTTTAAGCTAATCCTAAGGAAACTCATTTGATTGCCGTTAAAAGAATCCTTAGATATCTTAAGCACACACCAAGCATTGGCCTTTGGTATCCCAAATGAGCTATATTTGAATTAGTTGGCTATTCTGATTCGGATTATGCCGGTTGCAAAGTTGATAGAAAAAGCACATCCGGAGGGTGCGATTTGCTTGGTAGATCGCTTGTGTCTTGGTCCTCCAAGAAACAAAATAGTGTGGCTTTGTCCACCGCTGAAGCGGAATACATTGTCATGGGTGCTTGTTGTGCACAAATACTTTACATGAAACAAACTTTGCTAGACTATGGTGTAGTTCTAGAAAAAGTATCTCTTTTGTGTGACAATGAGAGTGCGGTAAAACTTGCTAATAATGTGGTCCAACACTATCGCACCAAGCACATCGATATTCACCATCACTTTCTTAGAGATCATGTTGCTAAGAATGATATATCATTAGAAGGTGTAAGGACCGACGATCAATTGGCGGATATCTTCACCAAACCGCTAGATGAGGCAACATTCTGTAGGTTGAGGAATGAGCTCAATGTGCTTGATTTTAGCAATTTCACTAGAAAATAAGCTTGTGTTGTCCCTTGCATTGCATTGTAATATACAACATGTTTAATCTTTGATAATGCATACATGGCTTGTCTAACATGGTTAAGATAACCACCGAAAAGCGTGTGAAGAAGCTTAACCTTGGATCAAACTTGATAAGCAACTAGAATTACTTTCAAGTATTGCATTGCATATGCATGAATGTTGTTTTGTTGTTTCTCTAAAAATCACCCTTTTATTGCCTATTTTCTTAAAAAGAATTATAGCCTAGGGCAAAATACTTTGAAAAATTTGAGAGTTTGAGAGAGGTCACTCACATCAGTCCCAATTGGTGTTTATTTAGATCTTATTGAAGTTGGGACTCGATTGGGAACAGGCAGCACGAAGAACTTTGAAGAATTGCTGAAAAGGAGTGACCGGACGCTGGACCGGACGCTGGACCGGACTCCCGATCAGTTCACAGGAGGTGAACTTTACTATGAAGTAGTGATCGGATACTGGAACAGTGTTCTCCCTGTGTCCGGTTAGAAGGTGATCCTGCATCCGGTCAAACAAAGAAGACAAAGTCAGGATCGACCAGACTCTGGCAGCGTCCGGTCAGTGGTGATCGGACGCGTTCGGTTGCGACTCCAGAGGATTTGGACCTCTCTAGAGTCAACCAAACTCTAGGTGGCAGCATCCGGTTGTTGCCACCGGAGCGTCCGGTCGGTAGAAATCGTGCGGGTTCATGACTTCTTCTCTGTTTCCTTTTCTATCTCGCTATGGGCCACCATATAACCATATTGCGCCAGTGTTTTGACCTAAAGCTGCATACGCCGACATCGCCGCCGTGCCTCCATCGCTTGAGCCCTAGCCACGCCTTGTTCCACGCCGCCACATCCCGCGCCGCCATGCACGCGTTGCTCCTATGCCCGCGCCCTGCTCCTGACCGCATTGATGTGCCTCCCCACACCGCGCCACCACCACAGTCGCTGCGCTCTCTCCCACGCCATCGTGCCCTGCTCCAGCACCACCATCTGATCCTCGCTGGAGCCCCTATAGACATCATCAGCACCTCCACTACAAAGCCGCATTGCTCCATGCTGGTGCCCTAGTCCGCCACTGTCATGCCTCAACAGTGTCACCAACCATCGAACCCTAACCCTAGCCTCATATTGCTGGCCCGGTGGTTCCCCACGTATCGTTCCTCTGCTCTTCGGTTCACTGGTTCGTCAGGTAGCAAGCCCTCGATTCTAATTTCGTATCTATTGCTTGCTTTCTTAAGGTTTCGTATCTCTAGATATATATTGAAATTATTCATATATCTGATCTATTCTAACGTGCAGCGAGTTGGTGTTTCTGATGTCTCATTGACAGTTGTCAGTCAATTCGGAGCTAAGCTCGTGAGTATAGATCGAGGCCAAGCCTCGGAAGTGACAGTTGATAGTTGATTCTTGTCAGTGCAATTATTCTTTTCAGCTCTATCAGATGGCTTGTGTCAAGAATGTCGGAGGTGGTCCTGGTGATGAGGATCTGAGGCCCTCGCCTCGCCTGTCTTCTGAGGTAAAAGGCAAGGCGATAAAGAAGCTTGCAACAAAGAAGCGCAAGTATCTAGATGCTGACACAGCGAGAGCAGCCGCAGTTGTAGCCACTGCAGAGCATGCAGAGGCAGGAGGTGCTAGGAGTGGAGTACAGATTGCAGATCAGCTTTCTCCAGCTTAGAGGGCCACTATCCAGGAGGTTGAGCATCGTCGTGGTGGTCCGACTAGGACAGCCATGGTTGGAGGATGGCGTGTCACTATTGATGAGAGTCAGCCTCAGGGGGAGTCATAGCAGGAGCCATAGCTAGTAGAGCAGACTCAGGAGGGAGAGTAGGCAGAGGAGATAGAGCTGGCACCACAGCTTCACCGCTCTAGTCATACCCATACCTAGGTGACACCAAGGGCAGAGACACAGCGGAGGGGTTCTCGTCCGCCTCCGAGACGACAGGGTCCGCCTCTAGTGACTCATCTGGACTTGAGGGCCACCATAGCCAAGCAGGTGTAGCAGCTCAGGTATGTTTAGTTCAAGGAGTGGTTTTCACCGAGGCGGGATGAGCGTGCATTAGAGGGCTTCTACACACCACTGTAGGAGGATTTTTATCATGCATATCTTAACAGTGGGGCTACATTCAGATCACAGAGGATGTGCAACATTGAGTCCATTGTAGCAGCACTTGGAGAGCATATTCGCCTTTACCTATCTTACTTGCCAGGGCTAACAGACTTACTCGGATGGACAGGCTTATATGTTCCATCTTGGGTCCATGAGTTCTATGCTACACTTTGGATTGACCCGCAACATAGATTTATACACTTTGCATTTAGAGGCAGAGATTACAGGCTGATGAGTTTCAGGGCCAGGGAGATTCTCAGGCTTCAGGAGCAGCTCGTTCGGCTACATGAGGTTTGTTATGGACAGACTATGCCTCCCAGACGCCCTCATGGCGGTATGGTGCCTCCTCCTAATTTGGTCTGCCATTGCTTCATAGAGCCATTCGCCGAAGGGTCGAGCAGGACACCTAGTGACCTCACTCCTATAGCTAGAGTGCTTGATGCTATCATGAGGAGGACCTTGCTTTCGAGGATGGGATATCACAAGGGCTTGACTCACATACAGTTATGGCTACTGAACTCTCTGATGCAGCAGACTGTATTTGATATTTGAGATCTCCTACTATCAGAGATGGAGGATACTATTGTAGAGGGGTTCAGAGGTCACCAATAGTTGCCCTATGCTCACTGAATTACATTCTTGATTCATAGAGCAGTTACAGTGAGGTCACCTAAGATGCTAGCAGAGTACAATGGTGCTACTACAGAGTTTCCTACATACAACATGACTCAGATACTCCACCACAGTGTAGGGAGGACACCCAGCCAGCCGCATTGTCGTCCAGAGGTGCTAGAGATTGCAGCCTAGTAGGATAAGACTATCAGGGGCATTGCAGCTACAGAGGAGGAGCAGTTAGACGCTCAACAGGAGGGTATGGTCGAGAGCGACCCTAGTGATAGTACTAATGATGACTACCTAGACATCCCTTAGATGCCTCCTCGACGACATGATCATGAGGCTGGTAGCTCTAGTTCAGCTCCACCTGCACCACAGACAGATCCCGCTCTCATTGCTATACTTGAGCGGATAAGGCAGGATCAGGCTCGCTAGGCCCAGGAGACAGCAGCTGCTCTAGCACAGGTTCAGGCCAGACAGGATGAGTTCCAGCGTTAATAGTAGGCTATCCAGCAGTAGCAGCAGGCCATGCAGCAGTAGTTACTTGGATTCATGCAGCATGTAGTTACTGCTATTCGGGGTCCACCGCCATAGCTCTCACCCTAGATTGGTCAGCCTGCCACCACTTCATAGACTCTAGCTTTACAGCCTAGTGGGCTTCAGAGTCAGAGACTGCTAGCGACACAGTTTCCTTCACCTACAGAGCAGGTGTCCTAGTGGTTTGCCTCGCTAGTGCCAGCCCCACAGTTCACACCTCTTCAGATAAGCTTCACACCGGCTCAAACTTCCTCGCTACTTGTGCCAGATACCTCAGTATCTAGGAGCCTTGGTGCTACATTTAATGAGTTGATAGGGCAGCCTACTCTGCCATATCTACATGTCCCTGGACCTTCCACAATTACACCTATTACCGATACTACAGAGATGCTCCCTTCCTTAGTTGTATCATCAGAGCCGCCTACCATAGTTATACCTGCAAAGTCACAGGCCGCACCAGTCCCTGATCCGACCTAGACCGCTTCAGCATCGCTTCCATCTATAGAGAGTTAGACTGCTCAGAGCTCAGGATTACATGATGATGGCACGTAGTTCCAGCTCACTCCTTGCACCTTATTGCCCGATTCGTTCGCTGCAGCTCCACCGACTGACCCTTAGGTTTTGGGGTTTGACGCCAAAGGGGGAGAGGGATTGAGTATGTTAGACTTAGGGGGAGCGATATGTTTAGACTTAGGGGAGCGATACATTTAGGGGGAGTCTATCTATTATATTTGGCTTTTTATGTGTGATACACTATTATGCATTCATGTGTTTACTTTCATGCATCGAACTATATTTATGTGATAGTGATATCTACGTGATTGTGATATTTATGTGATATATGACATGTGTGCTCTCTATTTTGAATTATTTATATGTCATATCACTTGTGTTATGCTCTTTTGCTTTGCTTCCGCGTTTAACTCCGATGCAAATGAGCTTTATTACTTGTACTCAGACTTATTTCATATCTATTGAGTACATCATGTTGGTTGGGTCATATAAGCTTGTCTAACCATTTTGTTCTTATTGTCAAAAGCTTATATGAACTAAGCATGTTGAAAACCTCATCTCTTTCACATACTCGAGGTGGTATTGTCATTAATCACCAAAAAGAGGGAGATTGAAAGCATCTAGGCCCCTAGTTGGGTTTCAGTGATTAACGACAATATGAGATTACTGTGACTAACATGTGTTTTGCAGATGCAATTAAGTTAGGTCATGGTAATGGCAATTGATTGGGCAATCATGGTTGTCAAGCCCCTACGATGGAAATTGTTTTGGTTTTCAAAGGATGGACGACAAGGTTAAGGATGGACTAGTTCTAAGTGTCATTTCATATTGAAGAGACACTTAGAATAGTTTAGGACTTTGTTTTTCCATTGGTCGTACTATTAAGGGGGGTATGGATGGGTAGCTTGACCTAGGTGAGTCTAGTGGGTTAGGTGTGGTGCACACTTGTCAAATCTAGCAATAGGTAGCTCCTAAAAAGCCCTTAGATCAATTGGAGCAAACTTCATTTCTATATGATTGCGAGTTAGAAGTGAATGGAGGGTCAAATATTGACCGGACGTTGGTTCCGGTGTGACCGGACGCTGGCTCAGAGTCCGGTCAGTTCATTTGATTAAGGTGAAGTCGTCTGGACGCGACCGGACGTAGAGAGGTGAGTGACCAGACACTAGATACCAGCGTCCGGTCGACTCCAATAAGGGTCTAGAGAGGGAAAATCCTGATTGGACGCGTCCGGTCAGTGCTGACCGGACGCATCCGGTCAGTGCTGACCGGACACTGGTCAGGTTCCGGCTACTGACCGGACATTGAGCAGCAAAGTGACCGGACGCTGGGTTCCAGCGTCCGGTCAACATCAGTAAGGTTCTAGATGGCAGTTTTTATGATCGGACACGTCCGGTCAGTGCTGACCAGACGCTGGCCAGCGTCCGGTCACAACTTAACTACTCAGCTGCGAGGAGAACTGACCAGAGCGTTCGGTCACCTTAACCGGAGCGTCCGGTCACCCCGCAGAGGCACATAACGGTTCGTTTTGAATGAGGGGTTATAAATACTTCCTCTATTCACTCAAGAGATGACTTTTGCTCATTCCAACAGCTGAGAAACACCCTTGAGAGTGCCAAGAAGAGCAAGATCCTAGTGAGGTGATTGAAATTTGAGAATCCAAGAGAGAGGCCTCATTAGTGAAAGCAAGAATAGCAAAGTGTGCATCCACCCTTCTCATTAGGCTTGTCGTGGTCAAGTGAGAGTTCGTGCTTGTTACTCTTGGTGATCGCCATCACCTAGACGGCTTGGTGGTGATTGAGAGCTTGGTGATCATCCGGTGGAGCTTGTGGATGACCCAACTCAAGTTGTGAGCGGTTGTGGGTGATTCACCGTGACGGAGTGTCGAAGAACCAACCCATAGAGAGCACTTGATCCTTGCACGGATCAAGGGGGAGCTACACCCTTACGCGGGTGCTCCAACGAGGACTAGTGGGAAGTGGTGACTCTTCGATACCTTGACAAAACATCGCCGCGCTCCTCCTTCTCTCTTTACTTTGAGCAATTCAATTATTGTCTTTATATTCATAGAATTACCATGCTAGAGTAGGATTGGAACATAGGTTGCTAAACTTTTGTGCGATAGAACAATAGAAACACTTTCTAGGCACAAGGGGTGAAGTGGGCTGACCGTAGGGTTTAATTATTGCAAAGAATTTTAGAATTAGCCCAATTCACCTTCTCTCTTAGGCATCTTGATCATTTCACATATAATATAAATAGATAACCATAGCCACACGATAATAATATATATACTAGAAGCTTCTTTGCCAACTCTAAAACGAAAGGTGATGAATATATTTTACAAAAGAAATTTAACGAAACATACACGCAGAATTCATTGTACACGAGACTGTTGATATCCCTAACAAATACCTATATGAATTTTATAAAAGCTAGCTAAATTTTACAAATACCTATATGCGTGGCCGGAGGACGCGGCGGGCGGCCGGAGGGGGCGGCGCGCCGGCGTGCGGACGGCCGGCGGGCGCGGCGGGACTGGCACGCTGCCGTGCATGGCGCGGCGGGCGGCCGCGGCCGGCGGCCAGGCATGCCGGCGGGCATGCAGACAGAGGGAGGGCGGATCACGGGCGATATTTACCTGAAACTGCCGCGCCGTGAGGGATGGCGCGGCACTGCCGCGCCAAGATCGGTGATGCAGCAGAACCTGCCACGTCACCGGTTAACGCCCCGGTCGTCGCCACGTCATTCCCCTCGACGCGCCACCATGCATGGCGCGGCACAAGCGTTTCGCCGTGTCAGGAAAATAGACGCAGCCAAAAGTGTTAATTTTGAAAAAAATAAATAAAATAAAATAGTATTAGATTTAAAATTAGTTTACAAAAAGTATTAAAAAAAGATGTCGGAGTTTATGGCTGCTTTGAATCTGTCTCAGGAGGCCAAAAGCGATAAGTATCTGGGTTTGCCTGTGTATATGGGTAGATCTGGTTCCAAAATGTTTGCATATTTGAAGGATAGAGTATGGAAGAGCATTCAAGGATGGAAGGAGAAGTTTTTGTTGAGAGCAGGAAAGGAGACTTTAATCAAAGCAGTGGTGCAAGCGATTTCGAGCTATGCCATGTCGTGCTTTGACCTTACTAAGTCACTGTGTGACGAGATTAGCACTATGATATGCAGGTTCTGGTGGGCACAGCAGGAGAGTGAAAAGAAGTTGCACTGGCTCTCTTGGCAGACTCTCTCAAGCCGCAAGGAGAAGGGAGGGCTAGGGTACAGGGATCTGCATCTATTTAATCTTGCAATGCTTGCCCGTCAGAGCTGGCGGCTTGTCCAGCAGCCAGACTCATTGTGTGCTCGGTTGCTGAAAGCCAGATATTGGCCTGATGGTAATGTGTGGGCACTGAAGGAGGGACCTGGGATGTCATACACTTGGCGTAGTTTGGTGAGGGGTCTAAGAGCTATGGAGAAAGGCATCATTTGGAGAATAGGAGATGGCAGCAGCATTCGTATTTGGGAAGACCCATGGATTCCGACTGGCTTCTCTAGAAGGCCAAGAACTCCCCGGGGAGGCACTATACTATCGAAGGTATCTGAACTGATTGATCCCTATACTGGTACTTGGGATATTGAGCTTGTGAAGGACCTTTTTTGGGAAGGGGGTGTGTTGAACATTTTAGCCACCCCGGTGCATATTGATCGGGAAGATTCAGTGGCATGGCACTTTGATCAGAAAGGGCTTTTCTCTGTCAAATCGGCCTACCATGTGCTGGAAGATGATGCTGAAATCTTGCGTATCCGACAGAGAGGTGAATCATCTAGGTCAGCAATTAATACTGGCGGCTATGTTTGGAAGAAAATATGGAAACTCCCTGGTCCACCGAAGATCAAACAATTTTTGTGGAGGGTTGCTCATAATAGCTTGGCTTTCAAACAAAATATCAGCACGAAAGGAATCCGACTGGATACTAGATGTCCGGTATGTTTCCGATTCGATGAGGATGGTGCTCATTGCTTCTTGAAGTGCAAAGCTGTCCGCCAGTGTTGGAGGGAGCTGGGGCTCGAATTCTTCAGAAATCAGCTACTGCAAACTAGTACAGCTGAGGAGTTAGTATTGGAAGTAATGAAATTGAGGACTGATACCTGCATCAGTGTGTCAGTGCTGCTCTAGCGGTGGTGGGATGTGCGGAACAAGGTGAACGCCGGTGAGCTCATGCCTGCGTGCCAAGAGATAGTAAAGGCAGCGATCAGTATGGTGCATGATATACAGATGATGGCTCCCCAACCTATAGTATCGCCGGTCTTGCCTTCCCAGAAATGGTCGCCGCCGCCACCGGAATATCTCAAGATCAATGTGGACGGTGCTTTCAAGCAGGAGTCCAAGATCGGTGCATGGGGCTTTGTAGTGCGTGACCATGAGGGTTCTGCCGTCTTGGCCGGTGCCGAAAATCTCGGGCCGGTGCATGACCCCTTGCTCGCGGAGACGATGGCGACTTCGGCATCTCCCAGGTGATGATTGAGACGGACTCCTCCCAGCTAAAGGATGCGATCACTTTGCCGGCTAGTGATTTATCTGTCGGTGGCGGGCTGTTTACGGAAATCCGTAGTATTCTACAGAATCTCCGTAGTATTCTACAGAATAGTTTCAATTGTTTAAATATCTGTAAAATCGCGAGGTCTTGTAATTCGTTTGCACACGATCTTACTAGTTTAGGTATAAGTTGGGACCCGGGTCAGTTTTGTCTATAGACCGACCCCCTGAGTTTGTAACTCGCGATTTGGCTGAGCCTGACCCTGTTAATACAAGGCCATAGAGCCTGGTTAAGGATAAAAAAAATCTCAAACGAGCCGGACCAGTCAGCAGGAACCTGCCCGTGCCACGAATAAAAACTAAAAAGACGGGTAATCAATAGCGCGTCTTTCTCGAAGCCCAACGAGCGAAAACAGGTCAGCGCGTGAGCTGCAAAACTCGCCTTTTCCACTGCGCGCGCCTGCACCGTTGCTCCCCTCCCTCCAACTCTCCAAGGCTCCAACTTCCTTGAAAGTCTGACAGGGTGGGACCCGAGGCTCGGGGGGCGTTGAGGGCACTGCGGGGCATCGTGCGGCTGCAGGCGCTGGTGCGCGGCCGCCGCTTGCGCAAGCAGCTCGCCGTCACGCTCAAGTGCATGAAGGCGCTCCTCAGGTTGTATTATTTACATATTTAATTATGATATGAGTGATATAAAAAGTACCATATCAATCACTCATGTGTCAGTAACCCAGTGTATAATGTCATCTGTAATAATGATAAATATGTAAATGTCCCGTCAGGAGCGGGTGTGGACCGCCGCTTCCGGATCTCCACGGACGGCCGCCACTCACAGGACATCCTCGACGACCGAAGCGGCCGTGCTGATTCTGTCGAGGAAGCAGAGGTATAAATAGCAAGCCCTTCGAAACTTGCTTTAGGTTGACATAGGTATGTTCGCGTGCCCTTAAACTTGGTTGGATCTGTTTTTTTTTTATCTGAAACAGTATTTTTTTCTCAGAAATTTCTTTAGATTTCTCTAAAATTCCTTCGAGCGAACGGAGCCACAGGGGGTTTTGCACGTTTGTTTCGTGCGGAGTTCTGCCATTACAGTTGTGTTGCCTTCTTTCCTTGTGCTTACTTCGTGCCATTGACTATTGAGTTGCTCTGCACTACGCCTGCACTATGCAGCTATGCTTGCGCAACATGTTCATATGTACTCTTCATGCATCAGTCAAATAAAAATTTGTCACCTGGTCTAATCGGTTGCTTTTGCTGGAGACTTGCAACAGTAAAAATCACATCTTTATGATGTAGGAATGATTTTGACATTGAGCTCCCTTTAAGTAATGATGGTGATTTCATATATTGCTTGGTATTGACCGTGTATGTTTTAATTAATCTTGATAGTGTCATTGATAGGTAAGCCTGCGTTTGATGATGCCACCAATAATGCATCCCTGTGATGTTGTTTATGGGGTAAAGTTCACTTTAGGACCTCCAACTATCACAGAAGTATGGATTTCAACCTCCAACTTCAAAACCGGATAACATTGGCCCTCAAACTCTAAAAAAAAGTTCACTTTAGGACCCTGGCCGGTTTCCCTGGCGGGTTTGCATGGCACTGTAGCAGTGCTGACGTCAGTGATGACGTCAGCACTTCTTTTTAATTTGCAAAATTGATATCTTTTTATTCGGAGCTTCAAATATAGCAAATAATATATCAATTTTGATCGTCTCGACGAGCTCTTTGCAATGGTGTACTCCGTTTTGTTGTTTGAGATAATTTTATTTCATGAAAAAAATAAATATTTCTACAAAACAAGTTAGAATAACAGAACTCGTGGAATTTGTTAGATAAATAATATTTTTATTATTATGTAACACGAAATGTTGTCTTTTTAGGTTCATTTGACCATAGAATATATAAGTTTGACCATTTTTGAAATGCAATAATTCAAAACTTGTTTTGTAGAAATATTTCTGCTTCGTGTCCGCCCGGTCCGCAAATATTTCTGCAATAATTCAAAATATTTCTGCAATAATTCAACAAGGGCGCCGTGTCCGTTCGGTTCTGGCTGCACGACACGAGCTTCTGCTTCGTGTGCTGCCACCTCGCGTCGGGCGGGCGCGAGGCCGACGAGGCGCACCGCAACGCCGACGCCACGGACATCCTCGCCCGGACGACCTTCCCGCGGGGGCACGCGCTCAACTTACCGATGCCGCACAAGATTCTAGACCACGAGTAAGCCACTCACTATTGCTGCTACCTGCTCCCTCAATTCAATCTAGCTATCCACTGCCACTTCATGCGGTCATACTCATGCCATGCCAGCCAGGAAACAGATACATACAGGTCGGCCCAGTTCCTGTGTGCTGCAATAGTAGCCGTAGAAAAGGAAAAAGGACAGGTGTACACGAATCGTATACTGTATCGGATTTGGGTACAAGATAAATATAATACTACTACTACCACTAGCTACTTAATTTCACCACAAAAACAGAAAAAAAAAACTACACTAGGAGCAGTAAACATATCGTTTGATCGTGTCATATGTTGACAGTTAGTTAACCGCAGCTAGGGAAGGTTAATTCAAAAATATCTAAGCGATCGTGGCCGGTCTGATTGACCGTCCAACTCCCTGTTTTATATACTGACTACGTTGGTGTTGTACATATACAAATATACAAAGTATATAAAATACTTGCATACGTCAGCTTAATTGCATAACTTGTTTTGTAGAAATATTTATTTTTTCATGAAATAAAATTATCTCAAACAACAAGACGGAGTACACCATTGCAAAGAGCTCGTCGAGACGATCAAAATTGATATATTATTTGCTATATTTGGAGCTCCGAATAAAAAGATATCAATTTTGCAAATTAAAAAGGAGTGCTGACGTCATCGCTGACGTCAGCGCTGCTACAGTGCCATGCAAAACCGTCTGGGAAACCGGCCAGGGTCCTAAAGTGAACTTTTTCGATAGTTGGAGGGCCAATGTTATCCGGTTTTAAAGTTGGAGGTTGAAATCCATACTTCTGCGATAGTTGGAGGTCGTGAACTTTACCCTTGTTTATACCACCAATAATGCAGGCGCTGGTGCGCGGCCGCCGCGTGCGCAAGCAGCTCGCCGTCACGCTCAAGTGCATGAAGGCGCTCGTCAGGGTCCAGGAGCGCGCGCGGGACCGCCGCTTCCGGATCTCCGCGGACGGCCGCCACTCACAGGACATCCTCGACGACCGAAGCGGCCGTGCTGATTCTGTCAAGGAAGCAGAGGTATAAATAGCAAGCCCTTCAAAACTTGATTTAGGCTGACATAGGCTTCATTCACGTGGCCTTAAATCCGACTGGATCCGTTTATTTTTTTATCCGAAATAGTATTTTTCTCATAGAAATTTCTCCAAATTCCTTCAGGTTTCTCCAAAATTCCTCCGAGCCAATGGGGCCATAGGAGTTTTGCACGTTTGTTTCGTGCGGAGTTCTGCCATTACAGTTGTGTTGCCTTCTTTCCTTGTGCTTACTTCGTGCCATTGACTATTGAGTTGCTCTGCACTACGCCTGCACTATGCTTGCGCAACATGTTCATATGTACTCTTCATGCATCAGTCAAATAAAAATTTGTCACCTGGTCTAATCGGTTGCTTTTGCTGGAGACTTGCAACAGTAAAAATCACATCTTTATGATGTAGGAATGATTTTGACATTGAGCTCCCTTTAAGTAATGACGGTGATTTCATATATTGCTTGGTATTGACCGTGTATGTTTGAATTAATCTTGATAGTGTCATTGATAGGTAAGCCTGCGTTTGATGATGCCACCAATAATGCATCCCTGTGATGGTCATGTTTGATGTCCAAACAAATTTTTAGTTAGCTGCAGAGTGTTCTGTAGGACAATTGGTCTGCACAGTTGTCTAGTTTTAAACATCTACGATGACCATGTCTGGACGTTTGGATGACATGCTTCAAATTGCAGACAGGATGGTGTGATAGTCAAGGTACTGTGGATGACTTAAAATCAAAGATACAAATGAGGCATGAGGGTGTGGTGAAGAGAGAAAGAGCAATTGCTTATGCTCTTTCCCACCAGGTATAAATTCATCTTGCGGCCATGATCTGGGAACAAAAAAAACTTACTGTTTTTCTTCATACATATATGCTAACTTTTGTTTTCACAGCGAAGTACAAGCCACAGTGGAAGACCTAGCTCTCCTGCTGTTTCTCTCAGGAATCATGGGACTAGCAGAAGCAATCATAATTGGTGCTATTTGGATGGGTCGATGGCAACGAAACCTTGGGAGAGCCGCCTTATGGAGCAAACCCACACTTAATACTCCAACAATTCGCGGTGTTCAGAAAGCATTGAGGAGATGAATGCAGTCGGCTCAAAACTTTCAGATGCAAGCTCAGTCAAAATCAGAAGAAACAATATGACAACAAGGGTGGCAGCTAGGCCTCCTTCCACAATCTTAGCTTCTTCATCAGATTTTGTGTGTGATGCCAGCTCTACTTCAACTTCCTCTGTCACTCCAGTGTCTGGCACCAGTTTCCTAACATCAGAGCGAAGATCTGATTATGGTCATGGCGGTGAGCCGAACTACATGAACTGGACTAAATCAGCAAAAGCAAGGTTGAATGGTTCTAGCACACATAAGTTACCGCTTCAAAGGCAACGATCTTCTGATATGCACCACATTAGCAGGACAGCGTTATCTTCGGTAGATGTTCAAAGAGGTTGAATAGTTTGACTCTGAAAGGTCGAGGAGCTAGAAGAAGTTTGGACAAGAAGAATGACGACCGGCCTGTTGCCTTGTTTTAAAACCGAGTCCTGTTTATTTCCATAATACTATACGTTAGGCATATTCATGTTGACATGTACGTATGCTCTGATTTTAATGCCTCGTTGCTCATTTTGGTACCATCCACATTTCTGTTGTACCAATGCCGAACTGCTCCTACCTGTTACAGTCACGCGGGATGGTGATAATTGGTATGCACTGTACTTCTGTGCTGGTCTGCTGGATCAGCACAACGAAATTGACAATTTTAGACATCATAAGTGATGCAAAGCTCCTTGCTTGTCTGCTGTTTGAAAAATTGAATCATGCGAGGCCTTGCAGATTCAAAGTTTCTTTTTAGAATATTTTGAAAAATGTGGGTTATGCATTCCTTGTCCAAACTTATTCAACCATATTCTGATCAAAGTAACATAAATTGTGAGCAATGTACAGGGTATTTGGTTTGAGGAATGAGCTAGTCCATTATTTACTCATTCTTTACTTTTTTGTTGGTTTGCGGAATGGAATAGGTTGATGCATCGTCACCTCATTTGATGAATGAACTCATGATGCACTACCCTATCTAGGAATGGAGTGATTCCTCGAACCAAACACACTATTAGTCCATTATTCCCATTCCATATTATAAGACTGTTTTGATATTTCTTGATACATAGATTTTGCTATGAATATAAATATATACTTATGTTCAAGATATATAGTAAAATCAATATATCTAGAAAAGTAAAAAAATATCCTATAATTTAGAATAGAGGGGTACTCTATAGGTACTGGCCTGAAGGGGACCTCTTTGGGTGATGGAAAAGCCAGGGATCTCTTACCCATGGCGAGGAGTGTGCCGGTCCTGTGTTTTATAGGGCCCGGAGCAGCACACGCAATCAGGGCCCCCTAATACAACCATCCTAATAATAAATAATACTATATGAATATATATTAAATATTATAAATAAACACTTGAAATATATAAGCAATATTTTATGAAATAATTTATTTGTACTCAGTATCATTCAAAATCTTGTTTGATGTTGCATATAAATAGACATGTTTAATTTAGGACAAAAGTAAAATGATTTACTGCTTCTATTTCAAATTATAAGAAATTTTTGTTTTAGATTCATAGCCTTTGCTATGCACCTAGATATATGGTATGTTTAGAAAATATCTTATAATTTGAAACGGAGGCAAGCGAATGCTAGACCAGTTGGTTTGGCTGTGTGCTTTGCACCCTGCTGGCCAGAGTTCGAACCCTCTCGGGGGCGGATTTGTTGGCCGGAGGTGACGCAATTTATTTGCGCGTTGAAAAAAAATTCCCATCGTCTGCCCCACATCAGAGTACAGGTCTAAGGCCAGTCCAGTCTCACGGGAGCTGCGGTACCACTGTGTATGGGTGGGGCAGAGGTTCGGGGGTTTTCTCGACCTGCGTGAGAATGTCTTTTTCTAAAGCACGATGCCTGGGGCTGTCTTACACCCGTGGGTCGAGTATTTTTTAATTTGGGACAAAGGAAGTACATTTTACATTGCAACTGAGGGAGTACATATTAAATCACCTTAAAATTCCTTTTAATATTTATTTATGCAAAATTATCGCCGATCTAATAATAAACACTTAAACTTTAACATTCATTATTTATGCAAAAGTTGATCATCCATTTAGCACAACAGGAGGAATTAGCGATTCAGGATGGCCATTGGATTCAGAAATCTGGAGAGGAGGATGTGGGGGCGTGCAAGATTCTAAGACTGCGCCAGCGCGCCTTCTACTTTTTTTTGAGCAAAGCGTCAACGTTCTACTGGCTGGTTAGCTGCTGCTCAAAGCTCTACTACTGTCCAACACATGGCTGCTGGGGGCCCATTGGCATCGAAGGCCTAGAGCGGCCGCCCCGCTCGCCCTACCCCAGGGCCGGGCCTGAGTGAGAGCACTAGAGTAGGGTCTCATTTGGAGGGTGGGAGATGGTAGCCAGATCAGAATATGGGATGACCCCTGGAAACCAACAGGAGTCACGAGACGGCCTAGAATGCCACACTCTTAACAAAAACTCGGAGCTAATAATTCCAATTACATAAAAGGGAGGTGTTCTCGGAAGAAGATGTGGCAAATATTCTTGGCATTCCTATTCGGATGGGGATGGAGGATACTATTGCCTGGCATTTTGATTCCAATGGGTTTCTTCGTGAAATTGGCGTACCATGTACTTGATGATGAAGCTCAAAGGATGAAGCAGCGCCAACAAGGGAAGGAGTCCAATACACAGAACGATATTGCAGATGACATGGTCTGGAAGAGAATTTGGAAGATTTCTTGTCCACCGAAAGTGAAGTAATTTGTCTGGAGGGTTGCACACAACAGCCGGCCACTGAAGATGAGTATCAAACAACGCAACATTGATCTAGACACAAGGTGTCCTGTGTGCATGAGATTTGATGAGATGGAGCCGGCCACTGAAGATGAGTATCAAACAACGCAACATTGATCTAGACACAAGGTGTCCTGTGTGCATGAGATTTGATGAGATGGAGGTCACTTCTTCCTGAAATGCAAAGGTGTCCGTCAGTGTTGGAGGGAGATGAATATGGAGATGATCCGAGTGAGATTGTTAGCAAAAGAGAACTCAAAGGAGTTTGTCAGAGAGTGTCGGGTTCATAAAACCCGGGGTCTCTCGGGGACCGGCTTCCACGCCAAGGCTCGGCCCAAGAGTCTAAAACGACTGGTCGGAAGGGCAGCCCAGTCACCGACCGGAAGGTCTGGCCGAAGAGGAACAGCGCTCGCTCGTCGGCTACTTCGGCCCACCTCTCCGACCAGAGCGTTCGCTTCGACTCCAGCCGCCTCCGGACGGCCTCTCCGATCAGAAGGCCTGGCCCAAAACACTACTTCCGACTCCGACCCCGCGTCTCCGACCCGGGTTCGCAGGAACCCTGCTCACCGCTCTTCTCCGACCGGCACACTCAGAGCCGACTGGAGCCATCCGACCGGGGACGCCCGCTCGGTGGGAACCAGAAGACGTGCGGAGAAAAGCAAGGCAAGGCTCACAAGTCAAAACCACTGTACCAGGGACCATACCCTGCACGGAATAGTACTCTGCAGCCACCCTGACACAAACAGTATTGTAGGCGCCGACATCTCCCTCTACAGTATTGTAGGGGCCGCTAAAACTCCCATACGGTAAGGCCCCCCACGTGCCTCTAGGGCATCGATAGCGGTATGGGCGCTAGGATTTACCGTACCGGGTGAACATAGCGAGACTCCTCACATGCCTCTAGGCATCAAACAGTATTTGCAGGTACCGACGTCTACCATCCCTGAAAAAGGCAGCACGACCTCCCGCATGCATCTGACATTCTACAGTGACATCAACAGTGTTGTAGGCGCCTACCATTATCTTGTACCCGTCGGCGTGGGCAACAAGGCTCGGTAGGCGTGGGCAACAAGGCTCGGTAGCATACGTACCCTCACCCTCTCACTTGTAAAGCCATCCCCTTTATCTATAAAAGGGGACGCGCCCCCTCCAACAAAGGGAGAGCCCTTCTTGAAGATAACAAGCACCGATCAAGTTCACTAGCTCACGACCACAGAACCGCCGGGTTCGACTCCAAGCACACACTTGAACACTTACTCATAGCGCAAGCTCCCGTCGCTCCCGGCCCTTCCGACCGGAGCCGACCGGACCTCCTGTACACCCCTTCTTCCTCCTCTCGTTTGTAACCCCACAGCAAACTTCGAGCACCTGGGCTCAGGAATAAAGTCACTAACCGACCCAAACTAGGACGTAGGGCACGTTGCCTGAACCAGTATAAATCCTATGTCATTGAGTGCTAGGCCACCTCCGATCACAACGTACGGCAAAACTACAAATATTCACTAGTTGGTCACTTTCTGCACCGACAGTTGGCGCCGTCCGTGGGGAAGACGTTGTACGTTCAACACTTTTTGGTCATCGGATGGCCCACTTTTCCGCCACCCTCGCCGTGGCGGCTCGGGCGATACGATTCGCTTCGGCTCGCTGGAGTTTCCCGCACTCTCACCCGCTGGGATCGGGGTTCCACCCGTCTTCGAGCCATCCCAGGCCTTCCTCTTCGGAAGCCTAGGACTTCGTCGCCGACCGGCTCGGCATGCTACACCTCCGCGAGGAGGCTCACGTCCCGGCTACCCATCGGAGGAGCGCCCTCCATCAACTCCGGGACGCATGGCTTCGACGACGCGGCATCTGTGCTTCTTTCCGAGCAAACTCTCTGCTCAAACCCCGCTGTGAGTAATGTACACGCTGTTATTTACTTACTATTCTCTATCTTCCGCCGATTACCCAGAGGAACCCCGTTGTCCCCGATGCAACCACCGTACGACCGGTACCCCTACGGCCTCGCGTCTTCCACGGACATATACGCCCGGGGGCTCTAAAGGATGCCAGTGCTGCCCCCCTCTCGCATCCAAATTCGTGGAAATGGCGAGCAATGCTCCCACCTGTTTCCTCGACCTCATGGATGACGATGGCGAGAGTGACGGCTCCAGCATCGGCGACATGGCGCCTAGCCACCGTCCATCCTAGGAGTGCGCCATGGCAAACGCTTTGGGACACCCGCCGGTGGAAGCAGAGTCCTCACAGACTCGCACCTCACCGCGCTCTCGTATGGAGACCCTCAAGCTCACATGGGAGCACGGCGAGACACTACGACAACAGTGGCTGCACCAGCCACCAACTGCGTCGGCACGCCCGGCGCACCACACTGCGCCCCACACGCATAGACCGGCGAGCGGCGCCTGGGGGCGCACCCGTCGGGTCCGGCACAACACCATGGACAGGGGGACCGATCCCCCGTAGTTCGCTCGAGACGGTGAGAACAACGCCGCGGTGGCAATGCTTCTGCATGGCCTGTCCGAGCCAAACGACCCTCATGAACAGGCGATCCACCAGAACCTCCGGGCACTAGTGGAGACCGCCGCCGTTCAACAAGTGGAGTGCTCCATATCGTGACACCGACTCATGTCCTCGCTCTCCACCAGGGGAACGAGGACATGATAGATGGGTCGCTCCACCCGATCGCCGCTACAATCGCTAAGTGCGCCATAGGAGGCCATACTAGCACCTTGTCTTGACTCAGCGACCGCTCCACACCGATCACCTGTATTCACACAGCTCGGACCGAACCGAGACACACGCAGCAGCAACCGGAGTCCTAGCCCTGATGGCCTGGGACCACGGACCTTTGTCCAAAACCCCTCAACAAACGCCACTATCGCCGTGCTCTGACGGAGGCCAAGGCAAGGGCAAGGCCAAGCGTCGGGATCAGGACAAAGGCCCCTCCATGTAGAGGGGGAAAAAGAACAGAAAGAATCACCGCCGACCGGCCAACTCCGCGTTGGTCGCCACGACTGATCATGCGGGCACGCAGCCCTCAGCAGGGCCCTTCCGGCCACTTCCACGAGCTCATGGAGAGCCCATGCACCAACCACGACTACCCCGTAAAACACCTCTACAAGGACTGCCAGCTCCTCAAGCACCTTCTACGGCAGACCGGCAGGCCGAAGGAAGAAAAAGGCAAGGAAGCAGCAACCAAGAAAGGGGGCGTAGCGGGCCAGGATCCGGACTGACTGAAGGACGAAGTGATCTGACCGGACGCGTACCGACCGAAGGACGACAACGACGCCCATCTCTCCGAACTGACTGGAATAGCTATGTCGTTTTTTCCTAAAGCTTCAATCTTACCATTGTTTACTTAGTATATGCTCCTGTAAAAGCACCCCGACCCGAACACTTTTCGGCCTGGGGCGCTCGGGGGCTCCACTAGGGTACACTACTATCATTATGCTTAATGACTACCTCCCTGTTTTGTTTACATATGGTGAAATTCCTTCCTACCCAACCAACGGGATAGTTTGTTCCTTAGTTTTGCTTTACGTAGCTTTGCTTTAAAAACATTCCAACCAATCGCACCCCACCTTTCCCTATGGTTACGAGCAGCCGAGCCTCACGGGCCACGCCCCGGGCTCCCAAGATCGTGGCCTACGGGACAAACTGGGCAGGTACGAGAAAAAAGAATAAAAACAAAATTATGCTAAGGGAAAACTGAGGAACGAAAGGGAACAGGCTCCCCCGAACGGAGCAATTCCATCACAGAAAACAAAACTCGATGGTAGTCATTAAGCACACAGTAATGTTTACACGGGGGCTCCCCCACAAACTTAAACTTCTACCTTCACTAAATTACTTATATTTTGCAAGCTATTGGACCGGCCCGGCGGCATCTGCTGTCGGAGCGACCGACGAGGGCACGGGCTGCTCACTCCCCGGGGCACGACATTCGGCTCGGTCGGGCTAGGGCGATGTTCACCTCCGACCCAGGCTCTGCACATCTGTAGACTGGGCAGCGTCCTCCCCACGCATGCTTCTGGCCATGTCTTCACGATGGACTGTCCATCACCCACTGGGCAGAGACTTGCTCCGCCACCGAACCTTGCGTGCGGCAGCAAGCTCTCCCCGATCGATTGGATGTCCTCCATGCTCAAGCCTTCGGCATACCCACTGTAGATGGCAGCGAAGTTCCAGGTTTGGATGGTGCGTCGCCACCGAAGTCAGCACCCCCGACTGCTCCATAGAACAGCCCGCTCCTGATAAGGTCCCGAACCACATCTAGGACCTCCGCCAGCTGGACCGCGGGCGCGCTAGTGCTGGGCGCCGACCCGAAGATCGTCCGAGACGACAAGCTAGGGCAACATTGTGGATCTGGTCAAGATCCCCCTCGAGAGCACGTCGCTCTTCACGGGACTTGGCCAGTTCCTCTGCATTCCGGCTGAGGGTCACCTTGATCATCTCCAGGTTCTGCTCCAGCGTCTTCACCTTTCCACCCAGCTCTGAGAGAAGAGCGACAAGCTCAGAAACAGACTAAGGAAAAAACCAACAACGAAGAACAGAAAAGGCACGTACCGACGTAGGAAGTTCTCAAGGATGGAGAGATCCTCTGCCTACTGGGCCACCTGCTCGCGCAGCCGGGCACTCGCGTCCTCCGTCCCCATCACCCGACCTCAGAGCACGAGCACCTCCTGGTCCGCCTCCGACCGGGCCTTCCACTCCGCCTCTAGGGCCTTCCGTGCCGACTCCTAGGGCGTTCTGCGCTGACACCAAAGCAGCCTGCTCCGGCTCAAGGGCCACCTAAGGACTCTCGCAACGCCGCCTCGGTGTTCACCAAGGACTGTCCGCAACCCCACCTCGGTCTCCACCTGACGGGCCTTCGCCGCCTCAAGCCCTTGCTCGGCGGCAGTCGCCCACTCAGCTACACGCTGCCCCTCCGATCAGGTCATGAAGGAGTCTTCCTGCAAAAGCCCCCTCATGGCAGCGTACTGCCAAGAGGTGCGTAAGCTCGAGGACAAATTCCAGGGATCGAACTGCATCACGTCCCTCGAAGGGACAACTGATGCCGTCGATTACCTTAGCAAAATTGGCCGCCAGGCGGGATCCATCCCCAAGTGGGGTCTTCATCAATGATGCCCACGAGCCGTCTGCCCGCATCCTGGAAAGTCCGATCTAGACACACCCTGACGCCCAGCCGGCGCTCAGGGGCTCAGACCCCAACGCCAAGCCAGCGCTCGGGGGCTCCGATCCAGTACCTCTATGACGACGTCACCCGCGAATATCGCCTGTATTGGCACTCGATCAAACCAACTAGCGAGTACCGCTACTCGCCTACCTCCTCGAGGAGGTTCTTCCCACCCGAAAGGACTGAAGCCTACTGGATCGCTCGACGCGCCAAGACCTTCGTCGCGCTCGGTGACAAACTCTACAAACGGAGTCCGTCAGGGGTACTCATGAAGTGTATCCCCACCAAACCAGGGGAAGTAGCTCCTCCTCAAGGTCCACGCTGGAATTTGTGGACATCACGTGGCCCCAAGGTCGCTTGGTCAGAAAAGCCTTTCGTCAAGGATTTTTACTGGCCCACCGCTGCTACGAGATGCAGAGGAGGTCATCCGCAGATGTGAAGGATGCCAGTTCTATGCTCGGCAAACACATCTGCCTACACAGGAACTCCAAACCATCCCCATCACCTGGCCATTCACGGTCTGGGGCCTCAACATGGTGGGACCCCTCAAAAAGGGCCCAGGCGGTTTCACTCACCTACTCGTAGCAGTCGACAAATTCACCAAGTGGATAGAGGCCAAGCCCATCACAAACATCCGCTCGAAAGAGGCGGTCAAATTCTTCCTCGACATTATCTACCGGTTCAGCGTTCCTAACTGTATCATCACTGACCACGAAACCAACTTCATCGAAAGAAGTTCCTAGACTTCAGTGACGGATACAGCATCAGGATCGACTGGGCCTCGGTCGGACATCCACGAACCAACGGTCAGGTCGAGCGCGCTAATGGCATGGTCCTCCAAGGACTCAAGTCATGCATCTTCGACAGACTCAACAAATACGCCGGACGATGGATGGCAGAGGTCCCAGCAATCCTCTAGAGCCTAAGAACGACCCCGAACCGATCCACAGGGTTCGCGCCTTTTTTCCTGGCTTACGGAGCTGAGGCAGTGCTGCCCTCCGACCTCGACCATGGCGCCCCAAGAGTGAAGGCTTTCGACCACGACCGAGCCACGGAGGCTCAGCAAGACGCAGTCGACCTACTCGAGGAAGCCCACGAGACGACCGTCATCCGCTCCGCTCGCTATCAGCAAACTCTCCGCAGGTACCACGAAAGAAAGATCAGGGGGAGAATCCTCGAAGTTGGTGACCTCGTACTCCGGAGGACCCAATCGACAAAGGAAAAACACAAACTCTCTCCGCCATGGGAAGGACCCTATACGGTGACTAAAGTAATCCGACCGGGCACCTACCGACTGGAGGACGACAACGGCAGCGCTCTCACCAACACTTGGAACATTGAACAACTACGTCATTTTTCCCCTAAAAATTTGGTATTACCGCCTTTTTTAGTCAACACTTACTCCTGAAAAGCACCCCAGCCTGAATAGTTTCAGCCCAAGTCGCTCGGGGGCTACATAAGGGCATAATACCGAATATTACCCATAATACCGAATATTACCTCTGTTTTTATTATCACATGGTAAACAAATTTATCCCCGAATGGAAGCACATTTCCTTTCCTTTAATTGTCCTACGTAACTTTGTTCTCACTCCTAACCGAACGCATCCCGCCACGACCTATGGCTACGAGCAGTCGAGCCCCGCGGGCCATGCCCAGGCTCTTAAAAAAGCTGCAGCCTATAGAACTAACGGGCAGGTGTGAAAAAGAAAGGACAAAAACAATAGCTACGCCAGGATAAAAACAAGGAACGGATAGTGATTCTGTCACAGAGAATAGGACTGATGTGTTCATTAATACAAAAACTATTCACACAGGGGCTCACGCACGAACGACGAGCGCGGGCCCTGGTCGGACATTTCTGACTGAAGCTCTCCGAACCCCATCACTCAAGCCATCAAGGTGAGCATGTGTTCATTAATACAAAAACTGTTCACACAGGGGCTCACCCACGAACGACGAGCATGGGTCCTGGTCGGACATTTCCGACTGAAGCTCTCTGAATCCCGTCACTCAAGCCATCAAGGTGAGCACTACCAACCCCCTCTATTTCCTTACAATCATTTCATACATCCATATGCGCATTCATTTCATACGCCCAAACCTCCCGGATGATTCGGTCCCTGAACCACCCAGGGGCTTGGGAACTAAGCATCGCACGTGCAGCGAAATGCATCACAACGTTCCGTGTTGCGTCACGAAGCGGCGGTTGCCTCATTCAACATGAGCAACCAACAGAGCCAAGGGAGAAAAACATAGAATAGCCCCGTGCGGCCCTCGCCCGGTCTGGCAGATCGGGTCATCTCAACCTTCTTGTTCGATCCTGAACCTCTCGCCAAACCCACAGAATCTCCATCGAGGGGAGGCCGTTAGGCCACCTGGGTCGGTCTTTGAAATGACCTAGGCATCTGCCGGGTTGCAGGTAAAGGAGTAGTGGAATGTCACAAGAGGGCTATGCCGACCCCATCATGAACGACGGACCCAGATTCCACTCGATCACACCTGTTAGTGAACTCACCGAGCGCGTCACTCGAGCCCGAGCGATCGAGACAAGCGACAAAACTCAGCCCCTCCGGTTGTGAGTTACCAAGGATGGGGTAACGCACATAACTCACACCAACCCCTACTAAGGCCCAACAGGGCTCGGGGGCTCAAGACAAAAAGCCTGGGATTGCGACCCCGAACTCGCCACTTCCGACTGCGCTCCAAAAACCTAGGTTTACGACCCCGATCTCGCCCCATCCGGCTACGCTTTCGATTGCGCTCCAAAAACCTAGGTTTGCGACCCCGATCTGGCCCCATCCGGCTACGCTTCCGACTACGCTCCAAAAAAACCTGGGTTTGCGACCCCAATCTCGCCCCATCCGGCTATGCTTCCGACTGCGCTCCAAAAACCTGGGTTTGCGACCCCGATCTCGCCCCATCCTGCTACGCTTCTGATTGTGCTCCAAAAAACCTAGGTCTGCGACCCTGATCTCGCCCCACGACTCCGACTCACCCGATCCCACAGCGCGCATCGACGCCAGGATTAGTGAGCTATGTCTCGTCCAAGACTGACTCCCTCGCTCGATCCCACGGTGCGCATCGATGCTAGGATCAGTGAGCTCTGTCTCGTCCAAGACTGACTCCCTCGCTCGATCCCACAGCGCGCATCGACGCCAGGATCAGTGAGCTCTATCTCGTCCAAATACCTTGACTGACTCCATCGCTCGATCCCATGGCGCGCATCGACGCCAGGATCAGTGAGCCATGTCTCATCCAAAACTAACTGCCTCACCCGATCCCACGGCGCGCATCGACGCCAGGATCAGTGAGCTCTGTCTTGTCCAAGACTGACTCCCTCGCTCGATCCTATGGCACGTATCGCCGCCAGGATCAGTGAGCCCTGTCTCATCCAAAACTAACTGCCTCACCCGATCCCATGGCGCGCATCGACGCTAGGATTAGTGAGCTCTGTTTCATCCAAAACTAACTGCCTCACCCGATCCCACGGCACGCATCGACACCAGGATCAGTGAGCCCTGTCTCGTCCAAAACTAACTGCCTCACCCGATCCCACGGCGCGCATCGACGCCAAGATCAGTGAGCTATGTCTCGTCCAAAACAAACTGCCTCACCTGATCCCACGGCGCGCATCGACGCCAGGATCAGTGAGCTCTGTCTCGTCCAAAACTAACTGCCTCACCCGATCCCACGGCGCGCATCAACACCAGGATCAGTGAGCTCTGTCTCGTCCAAATCTAACTACCTCACTCGATCCCACGGCGCGCATTGACGTCAGGATCAGTGAAGCTCTATCTCGTCCAAAACCCTTGACTGACTCCCTCGCTCGATCCACGGTGTGCACCGACGCTAGGATCCACGAGCTCCCTCTCACCCAATCTCTCAAAACGACTAAAAACCGCCTCGGCTGCACAACGACGCCTTGGTCGACAAAACTCCGTCTCAAACGAAAAAACTCCCCCACTGACAACACAGGAAACCCCCATACGGTTCTGCCCGAACTGCCCGGGGGCTCGGGGGCTACACTCGCGGGTGCGCTCGCGCCCACCCGCCGACAAGACAAAAATTCCCCGGACGATTCTACCCGAATCACCCGGGGGCTCCTGTCGGGTTCATAAAACCCGGGGTCCCTCGGGGACCGGCTTCCACGCCAAGGCTCGGCCCAAGAGTCTAAAATAATATGCCAGAAGGGCGGCCCAGTCACCGACCGGAAGGTCTGGCCGAATAGGAACAGCGCCCGCTCGTCGGCTACTTCGGCCCACCTCTCCGACCGGAGCGTTCGCTTCGACTCCAGCCGCCTCCGGACGGCCTCTCCGATCAGAAGGCCTAGCCCAAAACACTACTTCCGACTCCTGACCCCGCGTCTCCGACCTAGGTTCACAGGAACCCTGCTCACCGCTCTTCTCGACCGGCACACTCAGAGCCGACTGGAGCCATCCTGACCGGGGACGCCCCGCTCGGTGGGAACCAGAAGACGTGCGGAGAAAAGCAAGGCAAGGCTCATAAGTTCAAAACCACTGTACCAGAGACCATACCCTGCACGGAACTAGTACTCTGCAGCCACCCTGACACAAACAGTATTGTAGGCGTCCGACATCTCCCTCTACAGTATTATAGGGGCCGCTAAAACTCCCATACGGTAAGGCCCCCCACGTGCCTCTGGGCATCGATAGCGGTATGGGCGCCAGGATTTACCGTACCGGGTGAACATAGCGAGACTCCTCACATGCCTCTAGGCATCAAACAGTATTTGCAGGTACCGACGTCTACCATCCCTGAAAAAGGCAGCACTGACCTCCCGCATGCATCTGACATTCTACAGTGACATCAACAGTGTTGTAGGCGCCTATCATTATCTTGTACCCGCCGACGTGGGCAACAAGGCTCGATAGGCGTGGGCAACAAGGCTCGGTAGCATACGTACCCTCACCCTCTCACTTGTAAAGTCATCCCCTTTATCTATAAAAGGGGACGCGCCCCCTCCAACAAAGGGAGAGCCCTTCTTGAAGATAACAAGCACCGATCAAGTTCACTAGCTCACGACCACAGAATCGTCGGGTTCGGACTCCAAGCACACACTTGAACACTTACTCATAGCGCAGCTCCCGCCGCTCCCGGCCCTTCCGACCGGACCTCCTGTACACCCCTTCTTTCTCCTTCTCGTTTGTAACCTCACAGCAAATTTCGAGCACCTGGGCTCAGGAATAAAGTCACTAACCGACCTAAACTGGACGTAGGGCACGTTGCCTGAACCTATATAAATCTTGTGTCATTGAGTGTCAGGCCACCTCCGATCACAACATACGGCAAAACTACAAATATTCACTAGTTGGTCACTTTCTGCATCGACAGAGAGATTCTGCACTTCAAACCGAAAACTGAGCACCAAAGTTTTCTTGCTTCTATGGAAGTGGTGGGACATGCGGAATCTGAACACTAGACAGATATGGAGTCCTCAGAATGGCAGGAGATCAGATGAAGAATGAGCAGTCCAGAGCTGTGCCCAATCTGAACACTAGACAGCTATGGAGAGCACCATTGATGGATTGGCTGAAACTCAACTTCGATGGGGGGTTTTGTCCAAAGTCGAAGGTGGGTGCTTGGGAGTTCATTATTCACGATTATACTGGGGAATGTGTGCTGGCCGGGGCTGGTAACGAAGGACGAATATATGATGCCTTAATGACAGAGATTGTAGCATGCATGAAAGCCCTGGAGTTGGCTGAGCAACACGGGATATCTCACATTGTGCTTGAGACAGACTCATGTCAGCTGGAGAATGCAATTCGAATCACGTCGAGGGATCTCAGCCCGAGTGGAGTGCTCTTCAAATTTTATACATGTACCATCGTGCTTGTAATTCGGTTGCGCATAGGATTGCTCAGTCAGCTAGGAATTGGGATCTGAGACAGTTGCATGTCTCGGCGGACACCCTCCCAAACTTTGTAAATATTGCAGAAGCTCGCGATTCAGCTGAGTCATCTGTTATTAATATGAGGCCGTAGAGCCAACGTTTGAGCTCAAAAAAAAAGTTGCTTTAGTGAATCGTTGACTTGTTTAACTGCAACCAGCTGGTGGCAGAATTTACGCTTCAGAAAGCATGATGCGTGCCAGAGTTTATATGCTTTTATAAAGCAATAGCTAGAGGATCCAATCTGCTGGGTGTCATAGAAAATACGGTAAGAAATCTGGGAAGGAGATTTTGCAGAGTGGTTGCAATCACTAATCAGGCTGCAGGAAGAGAAAGAGAAATGAGAACCTATTTACTAATCTGGTATTCTTTGATCCACCCCCGGTTTGCTGTCATCAGTTTACCTTCACTCCTTGAGCAACTGTAGGCCGCCCTCTCTCTCTCTCTTTTGATAGGACTGTAGGCCGCCCTCTTGTGCAGATTATCTGGGTGTCGGCAGACGGCGACACATGTCTGCAGATCCACCGCAGAATCCTTGAGGATCTCCCATGGTTAGTACTGTAATGGTGCCTGTGCATAGCGTTCGGAGACAGAGGGCAGGCCTGGCTTGGGTTGCGGTGGCTAAATTTAGTCATTTCTAAATGTTTTAGTCCTATTTAGTCACTCTAGAGTTGTTAGAGAGAATTAAAACTCTTTTAGACATATTTAGTCATAGCGTTTGTGTAAAAAGTAATTAAATGGAACTAAATTGATAGATTTAGGAACTCTTAGGTGAAGCAAACACCCCCTTAGAGCCCGCAAAAGTATTCGGATTTGGAAGATGTGTGTGCTCCATGTGCTCGCAACACCTCCAACCACGATGAAACCTAGGGACTAAACAAAGCGCCGGTGGCTTCCCTAATCCCCTGCAATCCCAGGCCATTCGTGGCATGTTTAATCTCCCTTCTGCCCGCCGTGCCGCTGCGCAGCCCGGCTCCTTTCCATACCCTATACAAAAACAAACCAGTCGGTCCCGAGGGCGAGACGAAAGGCAGCGCTTGGCCCCGAAACAGCGAGAGTACGTAGCTGCGATTCGCGTCAGTACGTGTCCTCTGTCGTCTCGGGCACCGGCAGCAGCAGATTCTCCGAGCTTTCCACGATGCCGGTGGCGTTTGCGTCGGGCGGCGACCGCCCGGCACGGTGTCGTCGCCCCAGACCTGTCCTGCCAACATCTATCAACAAGAGTGTTAGGATGGCATGGTAATGAATTCTTGGAATGTTTGCTAGATCTTGTGCAGCAGGCTGTTAGACCACGTTTCAGTATTTGGATAAGCTGCCGGTGTCGGGACTCGGGAGGGGCAGAAGAAGAGGTCGAGAAACGCAGAGAGTCTGCCAGGAGTTGTTGCGGTCAGCGACTCAACATTTGTACGGTACAATCTTTTTCTCTCATAATAAAATAGCATTAGCCGACTTATCAGGACAGCAGCGAAATAGCTCTGGTCCTGCCTAACAACATACGCTCGTTTGAGCTGTTGCGATGGTCAAGGTCAACAGCAAAGGGATTGCGATTCACACACAAAAAAGGGTGATTGCGATTTTGTTTTTCCATAGGACCGTGATATAAACATGTGAGGAAGCTGAGAATTTATTTGTTTTTGAAGGGAGGAAGCTGAGAATTTACGATGGCAAATTTAGAGCATGTCCAATAGTGTGCGTTAAACTTTATAAATCATTATTTAGAGAGTTATTTAAGTAAAATCACTCTATATCTTTTATACCATTCAATAACTTTTTTATATCCTGTGAACACTTCAGAAAGCCAAATCCGTTCTCTATGTCTAGCTAGCAAGAAATCCAAAATCCCACCAAATGGCTCACGATTTACCGTGGCAAGACACACCCACCGCGAGATTGAGATTTCACTCGCGTTTTTCGTGTCGAGGGGTGGAGGCCAAATCACGATACCACACCACACGGTCACCACGCAGTGGTCCCCAAGCGTGCACGATGTTAATACTTGGATATCTAAATAAATAAGCTGTTAGAAAATATTTTTTACTAGTCTCTATTCCTATCGATGATAAAGGATATTAAGAGGCTTTTGGCGCCGTTCCGGCCTTACAGGTGGGTCCGTTTTCTTTCTCTCCTCTTTTCCTCTCCCGTTCTCTCTCACGTCTCTGTCTTCGGCGCCGCTCGACGCTGGCGTGGCTCGTCGTCGTGTCGCGCTGCCCCACCCCGAGCAACTCCGTCCGTGGCCAGTCCGCCCATCCCCGCGCCGTGCCGCTCCGTGCCGGTAGGCGAGCCCGCCCCGAGCACCAGCGCCGTGCCGCGCCCCGGCCCGCGCCCCAGCCGGCCGCGTGCCGCCCCGCGCGCCCGAGCCCGCCCCGAGCACTGGCACCGCGACTAGCCGGGCCCCGTGCGCCGGCCGGCCAAGGGCCGCCCCGCGCCCCGCCCCGCGTGCCAGCCGTAGCCCACGCCCGTCCCACTCGCCGGCCACCGCGCCCCATCCCGCTCGCCGGTGAGCCGCGCCCCGGGCCGCCGAGCCCCACGCGCCGTGCTACGCCGCGCCGGTCGGGAGTGCCTGGTCGCACCCATCCCCACCCCGCGCGTCGAGCCGCGAGGCGCCGTGCCCTGCCCATGACTGTTGCGCCGCCCTACGCGTCGTCAAACCCGGATGGCCGCGACCGCGCCGGCCCCTGCTGCGCCGCCCTCCCTTGCCCGCTCCACAAGGGCAGCGGGGACCGTAGGCCGATAGCGGGGTGCCGTTGCCGGTCTCCTGTGGCCGCCCGCCCCCGCCAGCTTGGCCACTCCGGTTGCCGGCCGGGTGCACGCGTGGGCGCACGACAGCTTCCCCGCCAGCCGTCTCTGCCTCTTGTCGACCAGCTGTGCCTCCCCTGCACTCGAGGTACATTAGTTTTTAAATTTTGTTATTTAATAGTGGTTATTAGTTGGTTAGTGTGGTAGTGATTTAGATAGGTAGAAAGATATTTAGATTGATAGGTTGATTGATGGATACTTTACATAGTTAGATATATAGTTAGTTACATAGTTATATAGTTAGTAAGATAGTTAGTTAAATAGTTATATACTTAGTTACATAGTTAGTTAGATAGTTACTTGACATAATTAGTTAGTAGTACTTAGTAGTTAGTAGTGAATTGATAGTATCTATTTAGTTAGTTATTACATACAAGAGACCTTGTACTTAGTATGCCATGTGGGCTCCTGTGGTGCAATCTGGGGCCACTGGAGTTGACTCGGCAAATTGATTGCGCGATTATTAAACAGCACGATCGCGTCCTTTCATTTGAAGCTCCCCCGTCCTCGAAGGCAGAGAAGCCAAAGCCGAACACCTCTCCTAGCCTCCGTCCCGCCGCCACTGCCCGCTCCGCTCCTCCGCCATGGGCGACACCGCGGCTGACGCGCCAGAGCCGAGCAGGTTCGGCAGGATCTGCGTCTTCTGCGGCAGCAACCCCGGCAATCGCGCCGTCTACGGGGACGCCGCGCTCGACCTCGGCAAAGAGCTGGTAATGCGCCGCCGATGGAAAGGCTGCGCCCGCGGTCGCTTCAAAATTTCTTGTCTTTGGCTGGATTGCCTGGTCGCTCGCTCACGCAGTCACGCTCCCTGGCGGGATTCCGCGGGTTCTCGTCTTTTCAGGTGGCGAGGGGGATCGATTTGGTCTACGGCGGCGGCAGCGTCGGGCTCATGGGCCTGATCGCGCAGACGGTTCTTGATGGCGGCTGCAGTGTCCTCGGGTACCTGCCTACCTGCACATCCTGGAGAATTCTGCTTCTGTTCAGTTCTTCAGAACTGGCAAACTTCATGATCGAACTCTTCAATCTGTCTAACGTGTGGCTTCCCTGTTTGATCCGTTTGCAGGGTGATTCCAAGAGCACTCATGCCGCTTGAGGTGTGTATTAAATATTAGCTGTCCTTTTTGTCTGTCCTATTCTTTGTGTATGTGTAGAACTATCGATTGTTACGTCATTGTTAATTCTACTAGTATCACTCTGCTCTAGTGGCTAATTGGTTCACAGGAGAGAATGATATTTAACTAACTGCAAAACAAATCTCAGCTCAAAAATAGAATCTGGCTCGCGTTTGGTTTTGTACTTGCTTACAGGTGGTTCATATGAAATTTTTCCACGAATTTGGCCCTGGATGTTGGTTTCACATGATTTTGCTCTAGTATGTAGCAGCTCATGTAGTGCTATGTCAGTAGTGCTCTCCAAGTCACCATTTGATTCCTAAGGTTTGTTGGCTCAGATTGATTCATCTTTGCTTCTGGGGGTTGGCAATAGGTGAATAGGTGATCACTAAGGAATTGGAGCTAGGATTTAGGAGAGGTGAATTGCAGTTGCAGCCTATCAGTTTAGATTTTAGGGCGGTACAACTCGGAATTTTAATATTTACCACTGGATGGGTTTAATTATAAGAATGTGTAACTTGCCAATAGGACATCTCAACTTGAGAGGGGAAAGAGTGTGAGGCATAAAATTTTCCATTAGGCAGTAGATGATAGGTTTAGAATGATTGTCTATAGGTAACTCAAAAACTGAAGAGTTTGGAATGCGTCAAAGGCAACTAGGAAAACAAATATGCTACTCTTTCTAGGTACTTGCTTGCTCCCAAGTGAACCCGGAGTCCTATACATCATCTTCAATCATTTGGAACAATGATTTTGTTTTTCTTCTCAAACTAGATATCTGGTGCTAGCGTTGGAGAAGTAAAGGTTGTCTCCGATATGCATGAAAGGAAAGCTGAAATGGCGCGACAAGCTGACGCCTTCATTGCTCTTCCTGGTACACAATTTATATCTTTTTTTCTCTAGTACACGCTGACACTGACATCTATTTTGTTTGATGTGACAATGACGGTTTTCTGGACATCAGGAGGGTATGGAACAATGGAAGAGTTGTTAGAGATGATAACATGGTCACAACTAGGAATTCATGACAAACCAGTGAGTATTAGTATATGGCAGCAAACAAGTAGCTTATGGGCACTCAACAAGTAACTTATCTTGACATACTGCAGGTTGGATTGCTTAATGTTGATGGTTACTACGACCCGTTGCTCATGCTATTTGATAAAGGTGCGACGGAAGGTTTTATTAAGCTAGATTGCAGAGAGATAATTGTTTCTGCGCCAACTGCCCATGAATTACTGGAGAAAATGGAGGTGAGGTGACCTCATCTGCTTATTATACAATTCGGACACTCAGTTCTTTGGACATTGGACTTGTAGTTTGCCTCATTGACTTACATCAGTGCTTCTAATTCTCTTGGTTATACTCAGCACTACACTCGGTCACACCAGGAGGTTGCCTCACGGACGAGCTGGGAGATGTCAGAGCTGGGCTATGGAAAAGAGTATGTCAAGACACTTACCAAGACGAAATTCGTTCCTGGAGTATGTTCTTCGTCTAGCATTTAGTTGTTACTCGACTGCAGGCATCGGCTTTCAAGTATCATCTTTTGATCTACCTTTTTAGTTGGCACTCATGGTAGTATGGTACTTGTGCGCTCAATTGTTACTTCATCTGGTGAACAAGAGTATAAGAATTTGTGTATGTTATTCAACATTAACAGTGTTGGCAAAATCATATATGGTTACAGTAGTGTACTTTTGTTCACCGTGGTTACAATACTACACTTTGTACAATGAAGGAATTATGTTACTATTGTAATGTGTGGTCATCATTATGTTTTGTTGACGAATCTGAAGCACTTCATTCGGTTAATTTGTATAGATGAGTTTCATTCATTTACATCGGTTGAGGGTTTAAGTCATGAAGAAACAGAAACGTGTTTTTGCTTCAAATTTTCACTGTATTGGAATGCAACTTGTTGCAGCCGTCCTTTGCTTTATGGATATAGTTTGTGTAGTATTTTTTCACAACCACCGATCCCTAGTGATCGGTGAAACGAACTCACACGGCTTCCCTTCCCCCTGTTGTGCATGAGAGCGCAGCAGCATGGTCAGAACACAAACATTTCTCCGTATCAACATGGTTCTGCTCAGAGGGTGATTTTTCACTTATTTATTTTGCACAAGTTG
The DNA here is from genome assembly GCF_019320115.1 of Miscanthus floridulus. Taxonomy (NCBI): domain Eukaryota; kingdom Viridiplantae; phylum Streptophyta; class Magnoliopsida; order Poales; family Poaceae; genus Miscanthus; species Miscanthus floridulus. The sequence continues at coordinate 102,843,764 of NC_089584.1, forward strand.
TTTCCAACACCAAATGTTAAGGATTAATCTCATAGGGAAAAATTGACAGGAGATTGATTCAATTTAAATAGGTGTGCACGTGTTGTGACTTTACAAAAAGTGAAAGGCGAGCCACATGCCTGTTCGCATGCCACGAAGCGAACGGGCTAATGTAGCTAGGTCATGACGTAAGTGCTGCGACGCCAATGAAGATTTTGCAGCTTCAAACTCAAAGTGAGAAGATTGAGAGAGCGAGGAACGCCAGACAAAGGAACGGAAGAGAAGGGAGGAATGGATCAGGCGAGATGAGAGAGTGAGACAGAAGATTACTATATTATACACTAGCAAACATATCCGTGCGGTTGCAACCAAACGTAAAATTTGTTGTGTGGTGCTCATGACAATGATAATGAACCTATGTTAAATTAAATAAATTCTAAGACCCATACTACATGCTAGTGCAATAAAGGATTAATCATATATAAAAAAAACTAAAAATAAATTGACTCAACTTAAATAGCCAAACAGTTGGCTATTATCTTAACCTATTGTGAGTTTAAGAAAGATAAAAGACGAGCCACACACCACACATGCACCGCAGTTCAGGTGGGCAGGCTATTACATAAGTGGACATAAGCGGTTTTATAACTCACTATAAGCAAGAAGGGTGGGAGGAAGTGACGATGGACAGGCTACTACACAAGTGAACAAACATAGGCGGTTTTATAACTCACTCTAAGCAAGAGGGTGTGAGATCGAAGGACAACGAACTGAGGGAAAGAAGAGGATGAGAGGCGGATAATATAGGGATTAAGTATAAATATTGATATAGAAAGATTGGGTAGAGATAGAGGTATGGTTTTTAGACAGAATCCCTGCTGAAAGATTGGATAGAGAATTAGAGATATAGAAACGCAGTGAATCAACGTAGCTGCAGAATTGCACCAGAACGGAACCTGGATGCTCACTGGTGCTATAATATTTTGTCAGGGGTGTGAAAACTGAAGAGATGGATGAATAATCACAGGGGCAAATAACATCATTTGCCTTGACAGATCACATTACTAGTCAGGAACATGTTCAGACAAATTTGTCCAACGAACCGATTTAAAAATTCTACATGCTCGAATTCCAGTTTTCCAAATAAAGTCCTACCAGTTTCAGCTTTGTTGTCCCAAGATCCAGCAACTCAAAATGGAACATCTTACGGAATTAAACAATAAAATAGACTGATGAATCCGGGCGCCTGACATTCACACTATAAGAGACATTTACATAAATAACGATAACATTATGAGAGCTAGGCTTGAAGCGCCTCAGATAGGACCATTTATTTACCTTGGTCAGAGGACCACCTGAAACCGCACAGCACGTGACCAGATCCTCCTTCCAGCATTTTATTTCCTGTTGATCCAAAACTCAACAAGAAACACAATGCTTACCACCTGATTATGATTTTTACAGTGGATGTAGAATTTCTTGCAGCTCTAGTACTGGACCCTCTCGTCACCATCAAAATTAAGACCTTCAATGCCTTTGAGAGCAGAATCATAGTTCTTCACATTAGATGGATGCCGGCCTGAGGATGAGCGCTTTTGTTCTGCAGAATGGACAGGTGAGCTTCTCTGGGGACCTGAGGCTCTGCGGAATGCCCCAGGGCTTGCATCAGTTGTACGTGCTCGTGAAGGCTCAGAACTATAAGTGGCCACCACATCACGGCTACTTGAAATTACAGGCCTCCTTGAAGATCCACTTGACCTTCCCAGAAAGGTTGGTCCAGATATCTGAAGAGAAGCAGCAACCAAATTAAGCCCCAAGATTGAGCATCTTTTCTGCTGTTTATTTTAAGAATGGAGGTAATAAATTATGAATGTCATGAATCAAAGAAAAACAGTGTAACAAAGAAAATACAAATCATTGAGGTATACTACTATTACCAAGTCAAAACACAATAGTACGGATTCATCTAAACCAGCATTCATTAATCAAGAAATCAATTGAGTACTCTGTACAAAGTGATGTACAGGAGGACTCGATGAAATTGAAAACAGCAGCTGATAATTCCCAATGTTGGTGCAAAATCTTCAAAACCACCTATAGGTATTGACTAATCTCCGGATTCTTGTTCAAGATAATAACCTATCCAAAAATTCTGACAAATTTTCAGAACTGCAAGAACTGACCAGGATCTTGTAATGTTAACTAAATCATGTGTATACGAATGTTGCTTCCAAATTCCCCAACCCATTATCCCAAAGACCCCAACTACCAACACATAAAGCCTTTGTAGTGGTGTCCGCACTATGTTTGACGTGATATGCCCTCTGCTCACAAAAGAACATCATCGTGACGTAAACTGTCTCCACAATGCCACTTTGACCACTAATTTCTATTATAAAGTATATAAAACCCATGTATAATAATACCATGAAAATGTGGTCGCTGATAAATCGACAGTATCCATTTCATATGTTACAAATAGATATTCGAAGATAAAAGGTTAGATACCAAAAAGTTTGATGGCTCGCATCACAGAACAGTATGTGTACGTTGTGCTATTCCCAGAACAGTTTGTGTACATTGTGCAATGGAATAGCTTTATTACACAACGTCTACAACATGAAAAGTTGCCCCATCTTGCACACTTTTCCCATTATAAACAAAGGACAATATGACAACAAACTTACCACAGCATCTCTAGAAACAGTAGCATCATTCCCTACTGGTGCTTTCTGCTTAGATAATGTCCCCACGCTTGTAATTGGTAGTGGGGCACGACGCCGATCCATTGATGACCAACCACTAGTCCTTGCTTCCTCAGGGCCTGAAAGATAAACAATGAGCATTACTCAATCAAATGCTGAAATGCAAACAAGGCAAATGAAGGAGTGCACCAAATTACCTGATTGCCTGTCATTCTGTAATGCAGGTGCCAACCCAGAAGGCCCCGCGCCATGGCCCTGTAACAAAGGTAAGGCATCAAAGTTATCCCTGCAGATAGTTCACAAATGTGCATGTTTGGTGGGTAACTCAAGGAGGGAGCGTTGGAGAGGTTCACTACCACACGGGGTGGAGCAGTGGCTATTTGAGATTGTTGGTACTTCAGTATTGTCCAGTCAAATACATAGTCAAACTGAAAACCTGCAAAACAGAGTTCCAATAATGAACATGGGCGCACTTTTTTTCTCTTGGAAAGGGTACTGATATATCTTTAACAGTGAAAGCAAGGCAAAGGAACTGGCCTTCGCGAATGAAAAGGTCACGGAATAAACGCTTGAGGTATGAATAGTCAGGCTTGTCATCAAACCGCAGTGAACGACAATAATGGAAATATGATGCAAACTCAGTAGGATACCCACGGCATAGAGCCTGAAATAGATCGACAACATAAGGATTTCCCAGGGAAAAGTTCCAATTCCAGCTAAAGATGCACTGGACATACCTCAATTGATGTTGCAACTTTCTTCTCGCTAATTTTCTCATACTTTTGCTTCTTTGTTCCTGCTTTAAGACCTTGCCAAGGAAGGCTGCAAAAGAAAAAAAATGTTAACCTAAAATGGGATGCATACAAAAGGAGCAGATGACTGATCAAACTCACCTGCCCCTCAGGAAGTACATAAGCACATATCCAAGAGATTCCAAGTCATCTCTTCGGCTTTGTTCTAGCATTGAAACAAGAGAAAAATTTAGCCAGACCATATAGAATGCACCAGTACAAGGATCACTGAAGTTGCACTTTACAACATATATTGAAGAATAGTACAATGCATATCAAGGAAAAAAAGAACTTCAACTAATACTATATATAATTCTCACCAATGCCAAGATGAGTGTTCACACTAGCATATCTTGCAGTTCCTGTCAAGTTTTTGTTCTCCCTGCAGCATTTACAACCTAGTTAAAATTGCATGCGTGAATAGCTAGAAAAAAAGGTAAAGAAAACGACTAAGATATCTGCAAGATACAACTATCAAATTGCCACGACTGGCATCTTTTTAGTTATTTAGTCTATTTTTCTTCCCTCCACACTCATGTGAGGACTGAGATGTGTCTATTGTAATTACTAAGCATTATAGTAGTAACCAGATAGAAGTTGTGCTAACAAAAAGTTTGACAGGCTTAGAATTTCCGGCTTGGCCCTAGAAGACACAAGAGAAAAATGGGAAGTAACTTGAGCTAATTAGAAGAACACTAAACATGCTTACTACAGGAATGAACACAAAGCATATATATAATAACTCAGGAATGCTTAGATTATTCTATGCCTGTATGGGATGTGCTGATGCGTCGAGGTATCCCTGTATTTTTTAGCAAGGCCAAAGTCTATAACGTAGACCTGGATGAAAAACAGAACAAAACATAAAGTGGTTAATAAACCCAACAAAAACTGAAAAAGGAAATTGTAAGCACATGCTAAAGATGGTATTGACACCCACCTGATTAGCTCGTCTGCCAAGACCCATGAGGAAATTATCTGGCTTAATATCTCGATGCAGAAAAGACTTAGAATGAACAAATTCCACTCGATTTATCTACAAGTGAGGAGGGCAGATTACATAAAGCTCATCTGTCATAGGTGGGAAAAGGATAATGTATACAAACAGAATAATTCAACCAGAGAAGCAGAGATGCTTAGGAGGGAGAGTGTTCGATGTGGGAACCACAACGAAAGTACAAAAAAAAGGGCGTACCTAGTGCAGAGAGCTCCCGCTCTATGCGGGGTCTGGGGAAGGGTGTTAGTGGCAAGCCTTATCCTCGCCTGTGCAATGCGAGGAGACCGCGACTCGAACCCGGGACCTTCCGGTCACAGGCGGTAAGACTCACCGCTTGCACCAGGCCCGTAACATTATATAAAATGATTGATGATGATTTGTGTGCCTGTGTGCAAATGCAAGGTGCCAATGTGGATACTGGGTAGCAATGTCTGGGTCATAGCCATGAGAGCAGACACATATGGAGAGTTGACTCATACGGAGTACGATGGAAAAACACATGTACTAAAACTTTGAGAAGAAACGGGATTCAATTATGGCACTATGCATACCATCTGATCAGCGAGCATAAGTACAGTCTTCAGAGACAATTTCCTGCTGCAGAAATTGAATAGATCCTCAAGGCTTGGTCCAAGTAAATCCATAACCAAGACATTGTAGTCCCCTTCTACACCAAACCATCTGACGTTCGGTATTCCAGCTGTCAGAACAAAGATTGTCAGTCCCACCTGCCCTACATCATATTCTTACATCACAAAGAACATATGAACAGTCAAAAGCTTCCATACTTCCTCCTTGCAGAATCCTATAAATCTTTGATTCATAGAGCAGCTGAGGATGCTTTGTCTTCACATTTTCCTGTGAATACAGACAAGGGCAATCAAAAGCTGAGCTCATAAGCTGATACCAGTAACCAAGCTGAATGACCAAGCATTTATGCAGTAAATAGTTCATGAAAGCACTAAGCTACTACAAGCAACTCTACATTGCATGTATCAGGAATGCAGTCTCTCTCTAGACTTCATCCTCCAAAAATTGAAGGGCCAACTATCCTTTCCTGGTCATCTCTTGGTTCATCCATCTACCAGTCAATCAAGACACATCAGAGAATAGTCCAAGAGGTGCATCTCGTCACAATTAGCACCTACCAATATTATAGAGTGACCATAGCTGCACAAATCATTCAAGCCCTACCAAGTCAACCACAAGCGAGGTCAAGCAGAGCCAACATACTACTATGACCGATCCATCTGTTGAGAACGATAGGGGCTAATGCAAGCAGAACCAGAATCCAGAGCAAACCCATAGAGCTGGAGTTGGTACTGGACGGCTAGAAGAACACTGAAATAGCTACAAATTAAAACACCCGAAGTCCCAAACCAACACCTCGACTAACAGCAACTACATGCTGCAGTACCCAACAGTGGTCACCAAGATAAGATGCACTAACAAGCTGTACTACACAGCAGGAAGCTAAAACATCCAAAACTAGTATAATGTAACAAACATTTGCTGGCAATCCAGCAGCCAGAGAGCACGGACCAGCTTAATCGCAACCTCCTCGTTCGTCTGGATATTGGTGCCTGCATCCACAAACGACAGAGAGTCAGAGACAGAGCCATCTCATCAGCAGCAGCGGAAAGAGAGCACGGGCCAAAAAAATCTCTAGAGCACAAGCAGCGACTACGCACCGAGGTAGATCTCCCCGAAAGAGCCGCTCCCGATCTTGCGCCCAAGCCGGAACTTGTTCCCAACCCTCGGCTCCATTATTCCAGCACTCTCCCTTCCCAAAATCTCCCTAGCTAAGAACTGCTAAAAAAACGCGCTCTTTCACACCCAGAAATCTAGTTGCGGACCACAGATCGGCGGGGCTGTGCGGGGTCTCGGGGATCTGGCGGCGGGCGGCGGTGCACTCCCGTGCTACCTAGGGTTTGTGGATAGGGGCGAGGATGAGGGGGAGGCGGCGGCTGCCATGGCCGTGCGGGGGCAGGCGGGCGGTCCGTGCGTACACACGCATCCGGTGGTGGAGTGAGTCCAATCCTCGGTTTTTCGGGGGATGTTGAGAAGTAGACGAAGCAAAGCGAAGCAAGAGAAGGAGTAAAATAAGGGAGAGAGAGAGAGAGAGAGAGAGAGAGAGAGAGAGAGAGAAAGAATACTGGAGCAGTTTGGCCTTTCGATGTCCATCTATGCGGTCGGCTGTTTTGCGTTTTGGTCCCTCCATTTAGTCGCTTTCCATGTCGCTATCGACCATGGTGGACTGTTCCTCGAGTGTTATTATTGCTGGGTGCACGCAATGGAGTACCGTACTATATTATCCTGACCGGCCGATGAGGTGGCAGACTCTTGTTTTGTGCTACTATGAAACCTGGCATCAGATATTTTTTTTCCTCTCAATTATTTCATGTATAAATACTCTCTCATTCCAAATTGTAAGCCATTTTGGCTATCTAGCTGCATAACCAAAATTATATATCTAGAAAATCAAAACGAAGATTTGAAAAAAGGTGAGAATGTCTAGGAGCATAATCAAAATTATGTATCTAGAAAAATCAAGATGATCTGTAATTTAAAATAGAAAAAAATATAAAGTAGTAACATATTACTCCCTCCGTTTCTTACAAGTCACGTTAGTTTTTATCCTAGCTCAAACATTACTATCATTAACCATCCATTTTTTAGTTTCACAACATATGAATTATATATTATGAAAGTATTTCGCATAGTGAATCTAAAAAATATATCTCATGTCATGATCCTATATAATTTTTTGAAATGGATGATTAAAAATACAAATATTTGATTTGGGATAAAGTTAATATGACATGTAAAAAAATGGAGGGAGCACTAGATTGCTTGCTCAATTCACGTATATTGGGCACTCGGAGAATGATTGGACTTTGACCACCTACCTATAGTATTTGATTAAATTAAACGGAAAGGTCTTATATTTGTGGTTACCATCAAAGCTTGGTAAGTATAAATAAAAATTTTACAAGTGTTCACTAGTGAAGAAACACACGTAAACTCTCAAGTTTAGCTTAAGCATGAAGCCAGAGTAACGAAAATTTTGCTTGGCAACCCTCGAAATTATGAGTCTATAGTTATATATTTACAATAAATCACAGTATTATTATAATACGAATCTTCAGATTTTTCTATCGGCCACCCTTGAAATTATCAGAATTTGCGAAATTTTGAACCCTGGTTTGACCATAAAAGATTAACACGTTTTTTTTCCTTTTAAAAACTATACACCAAAAGACTATCTTTTGGACTTAACCGCTTCTTATTCTATATCCCCTTGTTTTCATAAAAATTCTCCCTTTTATGACGATATATTGCTATCAATTTATCATGACAACTGCAACCTGCAAATCATTAGCATTTCACTTTTATTTGGTTTTCGATGGAGTCGGAGTACGGCACTGGTAGCCAAAGATTCATGGCCAAGAAATCATACCTTAAGTATGATCCTTGAGCACCCAGTCGACCTGTTTTAATACGAGATAATCTAGTAAGTAGATGTAGACCTTATAATAGAAGTTTTTGCCCAAGAATGTTCAAAACTAATATCAGTTGAACCGCAAGACCTTTTGCCATTGAGAACCTTTTTTTCCTTCTCTTGAAAATTTGCCATTGAGAACTTTAGTCAACATGCTTTGTCCACTCGGAAAATGTGAGTACGTAGTGTTGCCATCACACTCTTAGGCCATGTTCGCTTGAACTTATCAGTCATACCATTTCACTAAAATAATAATGTTTTTCTCTCACAACAAATCAGCATCAGCATTAGCCGTTTTTTCAGCCAGCCGACAGGACCTTAGTAGTCAGGATTGGTAGAATAATGAGTCTCTAAACTTCCTAGATAACATAAAGGTGGCAAACAATGCTAGCTGGAAACAACGTGTCAGACAGGATAGGAGACACGCAATTCCCATGAATGAGATGAGTCTTGTATGTAAACTTGTAAAGTGAGATACTTGTGTATAGTCACATCGTTACACTTGTATGCAAAGAAGGTTTGGTGCCCCTGCCTACCCCGCTGAAAGACGAACAGTACAAGCGGCGCGAGGCAAAGCCCAAATCCAAAATCTTTTATTGTCTTAGGCACCCACAATGGTTAGATGCGTAAACTAGTTACTGGCCCACTTATCCAATAGTGTAAATTTTTAGCACATAACTTTTAACATATATAGTCCTACATGACACTCTCATATAACTCTGAAATGTGTGTAAGAGCTTAACTTTTCTTTTTTCTATTAAAATTTGAGAAAATGCTTAAAGTTGGCTTAAAAGTCGATTGTGGGAGCTGGTTCCTGCATGGTTCAAACGTTCTAGATGCTGACCAAGGCGACGGGTACGTACTTGTTGTATACCACGTAATAACAGGCGACAGGCGTTCATTTGTTGACGGGTCAGCTGAACTAGATAGATTATTATAAACAAAAAATGTCTGAACAAACAAAACCATATCTATTGTACTAGCATACACCTAACCCAACATAGGAAATGCCATTTTAATCGTGATAGGCCCGGGCTGTTTCAGATAGTGCTTGTAGTAGCTTGTCACAAAGGGAAACAAGAAGGAAGCATCTGCAAGGTACCTCACCTTTTATCTACAAAGCATGTTCTTCGGACTGATCCGAAATTCCTCACACACTTGTAATAACACATTCTGATTTGGGCCCGCTTGCCATTGGCAGCTTTGTTTGGCAGCATGGATAATGGAGACAATGAGATCAAACAATAATTTTATACTGATCCACTTGTTCCTTTATTTAATTGATGGTTTAGGACTTGGAAGGATACCTTTTGTGTAGATTAAAGATGTGCATCTTTTTTTTATAGAATTACAACACAGTAGATATGTGAGGACCTTGTTTTTTTTGTGTCTGTGGTTAAAGCCTGAAAACTCAAAATGAGGAAGAATGAAGGGGTGTGGAATAAAACTCCTGTGATGAAAATTAAGGACACCTTGAAATCGACCAACGCTCACATGAACCGTGAAAGGTTTGCATTGAAATGGTTAGACAGAACATCAAATGCTCATACAGATTTGTGTTATTGTGCACACATGGACAACAACCTAGTTGCCTCTAAGGCACCATTCAGAAAGCAGGCGCACACATGGGACAACTTGGCCTCTAGTTCAAGGTACCATTCAGAAACCTGCCTGCTGCCTCTGTTTTTTTTTTTTTTTTTGACAAGTACTCAAATATATTATCATTTGAACCAGAGTACAAACTTTTGGGAGAACATGTCCCAAAGATTAACTTGAGCTGAGACTCGTAGAAATGAACCCGTCTACAACAGCAAACACTGATCTTGCTTGGAGAAATCGCCAGACTCACTATCCCACTTGACCCTCAAAAAGCTCTCCTAAGCTCATCTTCTGTGCCGCAATATTTATAAATCTGCAAAACTTTTAGATTCAACTTTTTGGGGAAAAGGGACAGGATCCATAAACCTGGAGACCCCCACTGGTTTCCCTGCACCCCTTTCTGCACAACTCAACAAGGCTAGTACGAGCTGTCGAAAAATGGAGGATTACTGGTTTACTGCTGCATTTTCTATTTTCTGACAAAATTGCCAAATCTAATGGAACTGATTTGACAAAGAAATCATGCCACCAATCAATGACACTGGGTAACATTTCCCAACCTGTGATCATTGATGTAGCACTGCACAATACCAGCTCCGGATTTTGCACTTGGCACCAAACAAAAAACGAGACCTGATAAAAACTCACAGCATTTTTTTTTTCCAAATTTCTGTTAGACCTATAAAGGGCAGCATGGTGAATAACCAACCCAAACTTTTAAGGTGCTACTCTAGACTACGTTCACGGAACCATTCAATCAAACAATGACATGACAAATGAGAGGTGCCGAAACAAAGTTGCTCTAGTGGCAACATTTTTCTAGGCCTTCTCCTTTGTTGGAGAAGTAAGCAAGTGTAGTGACGATGTATGGATTGTCGTTGTTGGGATGGCGTCCTTCCCTCGTGCTGAACCAGGCCTCCTGATGCTGTGGGTGCGCTCTATGTTGCTCTTCAGAAACTTCTGCACAGGCCTAGGTAGACGTGCAATTAATCGGGCTGAACTAACAAGAAGTATCACTCCTGTGATGATGAAGAACCTGCAAGATTTAGCTAATTTCTTAGACTCCCAAACCGTTTGTTAAAAGAGAATCATTACTTTGGTTATCAGTAATCTTAACAGGTAGCAATATCATCATATGATTAAAGTAAACATATATGTAACAGGGACAGCTGTTAAAGAACTCCTCATCAGTTCCAAGATAACCCACCTAACAACTGGCAATTTTGTGGGCCTATCTGGTACATGGTCATCACATGAAACAATTGAATCCTCACAAGAACAGGGAAATCATATAGCACCAAAGCGGACCTAGTAGGCTAGTACTGCTCTTTAGCATCAGCACTAGATGAAATTGCTATGTATAACATAATGCAGATTGCAGTAGATGAGAATTAAAGCCAGTGAGAACAGAACCAAATCAAGCAGTGCAGTACAGGAGAATACAATGTAGCATAAAAGTATTACCATCCCAGTAAGAGGAAAAATCGAGCTGTGGGAGCTTTAGGCAGATGTTCATCAAGTGCAATCATGCCAGCTACAACACCAGACACTATAGATGCCACTGATGTACATGTAGATACAACAATTGCCCTCCCATGCTTGAGGCCTCGAGTCTGCATGGATAAAAGAACCATTAGAGAATACAGATGAAATCAGGACATCGCAAGAAAACTGTTGGGTTAGTCCTTATGGTTCATCTTAAACATACAAATGTTTCAAAAAAAACAGGTCGAATAGACTAGTGCAATTTATAATAGAAATAACAAACAGTACGATATCTGCAATGAAGAAAGCCACTAAAAAATTTGCAAATAACCCATGACCTTGAAATTTCAATTTCAGGGGTGTCGTAGGAGTTTCAATTTATGCATAAAAGCAGCCCATACGAGGCAAGCCACAAAAATTTGCAAATAATCCATGCCCTTGAAATTTCAATTTCAGGGTAAGTGTCCTAGGAGTTTCAATTTTATGCATAAAAGCAGCACATACTTTTCACCGGTGAAAAATAAAAAGTCACTCAGTCTCACTAAATGACTAAAAAACTGATTATAGTATTTTCAGCAAATGGTTACAACATTATACCCTGTCGGTCATACTGTTTATGAATTATATTTTTTTGTTTTCAACTTTCGTCTCTCTGGTCACTATGCGCAGCCCACTTCACAATCCTCCCCCCCCCCCCCCCCCTGTGGAGGCCTTGGCTTGTTGGCACCCTTCTTTTCAAGGTGTGGGTAGACAATTCACGAATTGCCGAATTGGTACAAGCGAAAAAACAATGGCAGCATATCTTCTAGAAACACAACAGATACATAGCACACATTCTGAGGAGGCTACGGTGGATGACACAAACCTGGTTGGCAAATCTCCAAAAAACTAGACGTACCTGATACACAAATCCCACTGCACTGCAGCAAACACTACAAGAAATGGCAGCAGGCACAACAATCTTCGGAAAACCCATCTCGGACATAACAAATCCCATCTTAGAGATCACTGAAGAAATCCTATATATGTAATGATGTTGTTAATCATGTGATCTCCTTACTAATAAATGGTAGTAACAAAATGATGAATGGGAAACCCTCAATTTAGTCACATCCTCATGCGACAAAAGGCTGTAGTATAGAATGATAAAACGGCATCAACAGTAGTAAATTACCCAAACAAAATGCCTGATTCTAAGCCATATATAATCTCCTCGATCACTTCGGGTCCAGTCTGCATGGGATGGCGCTGTGTCAAGACATGCAATACACAAACAGGCTTATAGAGTTATAAAATACTCACCAACTCTTGCTCGCGCCTTTGCTTTTTATACATATGAAGCCAAGTATTGAGCAGTACCTGAGATGGGAATGGACTATGGTAAGTTATTTACGGAGGTTACTGATGGGATAAGTCTCATGTGTGGGCTGGTCTTTGTGGGGCTGTGCTGGTCACATGGTCTTGTGGCTGCATGGTCTATTTTTAGAACAGCATCTTAGACTAGAGGACATCATCTTAGACTAGAGGACAACATCTTAGAGAACAGCATATTAGCATCTAGGACAACATCTTAGAATAGCATCTTAGACTAGCATCTTGACATATGTTTGGCTGGCTAGCAGCCTATAAATATGTACCCCTAACCCCTCAGGTTGATATGGCATTGAGAAATAAACCAGAAAATTGCCCCAACTCCTAGTGTCATCCTCTCTCAATGAGAGTAAGAATTCAGCGACTAACAACTGGTATCAGAGCCGTATTATCCTGTAGCCTGAGCATCTCCTGCTCATCTTCTTTCCCAGCCTCGCAACAGCCCCAGCTAAGAGCAGCAGCAGCTCCGGCCGCTCCTGCTCACTCCTCTCCCTCTGCGCGCTCGTCTGAAGCAGCCCTCTCCCCACGCAGCAGCCCCCCGGTAGCGCGTCATGTCCGCAGGGCAGTCTCAGCGCTCGGTCGCCTCGAGCACGCGGCGTCGGCAGGAGGCCGAACTTGCCGCGGCAGAGGAGCACGAGCGAGCGGCGGCAGAGACCACTGCGGCGGCGGCAAGGGCGTCGAGGCTGGCAGCGGCGGAGCTGGCAGCAGCCAGAGCGGAGGCGGAAGCAGCGGCGGCGGCGGATGCAGCGCGTGCGACGGCAGCAGAGGTCGAGGCCCTGCGCGGCAACATCAGCAGCTCCGTTTCTGCTGACGACAGCGCCGACGCGGACCTCAAGTTGCTGGGGAGGGAGGCAGGGAGAGCACGGGTGGCGCAGTGGGCAGCCGCCCACGCCCACGAGCGCGGCAGCAGCCCCAACAGGCGCGGACGCGCCGGTGGCGCTCCTGGAGGAGGCGCGCACGGCGACGGTGGCGGACGGGTCGATGGAGAGCGCGGCCTTCACAGGCAGCGTGGCTCTCTCTGCCCGGATCGGTACCAAGGTTACCATGGGCTCCAGGCTGTCGTCAGGGACATCGGCCCCGGCGGTGGGTGGCCTACCCTCACCAAGACCAACTACGTCGAGTGGGCTGCGGTGATGAGGGTAAAGCTCCATGTGCGGCACATGTGGGAGGCAGTCCGGTACGGTGACGTCGACTACGACCTAGATTGACGGCGAGATGCAGTTCTCGCTTACCAATGAGCAGACTGCCAATGAGGCTTGGGACGCCATCGCCGCGGCACACATCGGCAGCGACCGCGTCCGCAAGTCCAAACTGCAGGCACTTCGCAAGGAGTGGGAGAACCTGGCCTTCAAGCCAGGTGAGGATGTTGATGACTTCGCTCTCCGTCTCAACACTCTGTTGCAAAAGATGGTGCAGTTCGGCGATGACACCTACGGCGAGGAGAGAGCTGTCGAAAAGCTCTTCCGCTGCGTCCCAGAGAAGTACAAGCAGATGGCTCGCTCGATCGAGTCTCTGCTGGATCTCTCCACGATGTCGATCGAGGAGGCGATAGGTCGCCTCAAGGTCGTCGACAGCGATGAGCCACAGTCCCTCTCGGGGCCCATCACCCCTGGCGGGAAGCTCCTTCTCACTCGGGAGTAGTGGCTTGCCAGCCAAGGTGGCCGGAAGAAGGGAGAGCCTTCTTCGGCGACAGGCGGCCGCAAGCGTGGCAAGCCGCGCAAGGCGCACAAAGACGCCCAGGCCGGGGCGCGAGGACGTGCCGGGGGTGATGCTCGCAGAGGCGCCCAGGGCGGCGCCGCCGGCAGGCACAAGCCGGCATGAGACGACGCCTGCCGCAACTATAGCTAGCTTGGCCATTGGGCTAAGGACTGTCGACAGCCACGACGCGGCCAGGCCCACGTCGCACAGGCGGAGGAGGAGCCGGCTCTGTTCATAGCACATGCAAGCATCGAGCTACCTCCAGCGGCACCGGCCACAGCGGCTCTCCTCCACCTTGATGAGCCAAAAGCACACGCCCTCCTCGGCGACGGCTCTGGCAACGACAAGACTGACAGGTGGTGCCTCGACACCGGTGCCACCCATCACATGACCGGTCGACGGGAGTTCTTCACCGAGCTTGACTCTAGCGTCCGAGGCTCCATCAAGTTTGGGGATGCCTCCAGCGTGGAGATCAAGGGCGTCGGCTCCATCATCTTCACCACCGTGTCTGGTGAGCACAGGCTGCTCACCGGAGTCTACTACATCCCCGCGTTGAGGAACTCCATCATCAGCTTGGGACAGCTGGATGAGAACGGTTCGCGCGTGGTGGTTGAGGATGGAGTCATGAGGATTTGGGATCGCCGGCGCCGCCTTCTCGCCAAGGTATCCAGAAGCGCAAATCGACTCTACGTCCTTAACGTGCAGGTGGCACAACCCCTCTGTCTCGCTGCTCGTCGGGATGACGAGGCGTGGCAGTGGCACGAGTGTTTCGGGCACCTTCACTTCGAGGCCCTGAAGCGACTCAGTGCCACGAAGATGGTGCGAGGCCTGTCGTGCCTCGACCATGTGGAGCAGCTCTGCGACGTCTGCGTGTTGACGAAGCAGAGGTGACTCCCCTTTCCTCAACGGGCGAGCTTTCGAGCCAAGGAGAGGCTCGAGCTTGTGCACGGGGACTTGTGTGGCCCGGTGACACCGGCCACACCGGGAGGACGACGCTACTTCCTACTGCTCGTCGACGACCTCTCCCGCTACATGTGGGTGATGGTCCTCGACAGCAAGGGAGAGGCTGCGGACGCCATCAAGCGCTCGCAGGCTGCTGCAGAGGTGGAGTGTGGCAGCAAGCTGCGCGTGCTGCGCACCGACGACAGCAGCAAATTCACGGCAGCTGAATTCGCGTTGTACTGCGCTGATGAGGACATTCAGCGCCACTACTCCGCGCCGTACAGCCCACAGCAAAACGGCGTCGTCGAGCGGCGCAACCAGACGGTTGTGGGGATGGCTCGGGCCCTTCTCAAGCAGAGGGGGATGCCGGCTGTCTTCTGGGGAGAGGCGGTGGTGCCGGCCGTCAACATCCTCAACCGCTCACCTACCAAGGCGCTCGACGGCAGGACACCGTACGAGGCTTGGCATGGGCGCAAGCCGATGGTCTCCCACTTACGGGTCTTCGGCTGCCTCGCGATCGCCAAGGAGCTTGGCCACATCAGCAAGCTCGACGACAGGAGCACTCCGGGAGTGTTCATCGGGTACGCGGAGGGCTCGAAGGCCGCATCCTCGACCCGAAGACACAGCGTGTGCGCACGACGCGCGATGTTGTGTTCGACGAAGGGCGAGGATGGGCGTGGGACAAGGCGGTGGACGACGGCTCGGCTCCGACGTACGACGACTTCACTGTCGAGTACGTCCACTTCGAGGGAGCTGGGGGAGTAGGCAGCTCTTCTTCGACAAGCGCGTCTACCCCAGTCCTCGAGCCTCCACCGACCCCGGCGTCTGTTACTCCGACAGCACCACTCTCCAGCCAGGACCTCGGCTGCGATGAGTCCTTCGCCGGCTCCACCACAGCTGGCACCGCCACACACTCTAGCACCGACAGGCACCTCTCCGGGCACGCCTACTCCAACACCAGCTCGTGTCGAGCACAGCCCGGTTGAGCTCGCTACTCCGCTCTCTCACGAGGAGCGCATCGACGCGTACCACTACGGCGAGCCGTTGCGGTACCGTACGATGGAGAACCTTCTCGGCGACCAGCCGGTGCCGGGACCAGTGCCTCACGACTTGGAGGCGCAGTTGCACCTTGCGTGTGACGACGGCGAGCCTCGGTCGTTTGCAGAGGCCGAGAGACACGCGGCATGGCGCGCCGCGATGCAGTTGGAGATGGATGCAGTCGAGAAGAACCGCACCTGGGAGCTTGCTGACCTTCCTCGTGATCATCGCGCGATCACCCTTAAGTGGGTGTACAAGCTAAAGAGGGATGAAGCCAGCGCCATCGTCAAGCACAAGGCTCGCTTGGTGGCACGAGGTTTCGTGCAGCAGGAGGGGGTCGACTTCGATGACGCCTTTGCTCCCGTGGCACGGATGGAGTCCATGCGACTCCTCCTTGCGCTAGCTGCCCAGGAAGACTGGCGTGTTCATCACATGGACGTCAAGTCGGCGTTCCTTAACGGCGACTTGAAGGAGGAGGTCTACGTGCACCAGCCATCGGGATTTGCGATCCCCGGCAAGGAGGGCAAGGTGCTCCGCCTGCGCAAGGCCCTCTATGGCTTGCGGCAGGCACCGAGGGCATGGAATGCCAAGTTGGATTCCACGCTAAAGGGGATGGGCTTCGAGCAAAGCCCGCACGAGGCGGCCATCTACCGACGGGGCAGTGGAGGAAATGCTCTGCTGGTAGGTGTCTACGTCGACGACTTGGTGATCACCGGCACCAAGGATGCGGAGGTGGCAGCATTCAAGGAAGAGATGAAGGCCACCTTCCAGATGAGTAACCTGGAGCCTCTCTCCTTCTACCTGGGAATCGAGGTGCACCAGGATGACTCTGGGATCACGCTTCGACAGACCGCCTACGCCAAGCGCGTCGTTGAGCTAGCTGGGCTCACCGACTGCAACCCAGCTCTCACTCCGATGGAGGAGAGGCTGAAGCTGAGCCGCGACAGCACGACGGAGGTGGACGCTACGCAGTACCGTCGTCTTGTGGGGAGCCTTCGCTACCTCGTCCACACACGGCGGGACTTGGCATTCTCCATCGGCTACGTTAGTCGATTCATACAGCGACCGACGACGGAGCACCAGCAGGCTGTGAAGAGGATCATCCGCTACGTTGCGGGGACTCTCGATCACGGCCTCTACTAGCCTAGGTGCCCTGGGGCGGCACACTTCGTCGGGTACAGCGATAGCGACCACGCCGGCGACATCGACACCAGCAAGAGCACGAGTGGGATCCTCTTCTTCCTCGGCAAGTGCCTCGTTAGCTGGCAGTCGGTCAAGCAGCAGGTGGTGGCCCTGTCCAGCTATGAGGCCGAGTACATAGCGGCCTCCACCGCTTCAACTCAGGCGCTCTGGCTCGCTCGAGTGCTCGTTGATCTCCTCGGTAGAGACACTAAAGCGGTGGAGCTCAGGGTGGACAGCAAGTCCGCTCTGGCCTTGGCAAAGAACCCCGTGCTCCATGAACGCAACAAGCACATCCAGGTGAGGTACCACTTCATCCGAGGCTGTTTGGAGGAAGGGAGCATCAAGGCGAGCTACATCAACACCAAGGACCAGCTTGCGGACCTGCTCACCAAGCCCCTTGGGAGGGTCAAGTTCCTTGAGCTCTGCTCCAGGACCGGGATGGTTCAACTTTCCCACAGGACGATACACAAGACTTAGAGGGAGAATGATGGGATAAGTTTCATGTGTGGGCTGGTCTTTGTGGGGCTGTGCTGGTCACATGGTCTTTGTGGCTGCATGGTCTGTTTTTAGGACAACATCTTAGACTAGAGGACAGCATCTTAGAGGACAACATCTTAGACTAGAGGACAACATCTTAGAGGACAGCATCTTAGCATCTAGGACAGCATCTTAGACTAGCATCTTGGCATATGCTTGGCTGGCTAGCAGCCTATAAATATGTACCCCTAACCCCTCAGGTTGGTATGGCATTGAGAAATAAACCAGAAAATTGCCTCAACTCCTAGTGTCATCCTCTCTCGATGAGAGTAAGAATTCTGCTACTACCAAGAGTAAGAATTCAGCGACTAACAGTTACAACTTTCAAGAACTATTGGCAAAGCACAATTTTTCCCCCTCGAACTCGCAGGAGGGATACCAATCTAGGAATGCACATCTAACTGATAACTCTTGTTAGGAAGACATGAAAACTGAAGCAGAAAGACCTAGCTAAATACATAGCTTTCGGTGGAAAGCATATTAAGTGAATGTCATGTAATACTAGAACTTATGCAACACAGAGTATGGTACCTACAAACAAGATGACAATGGAGAGCACTAGCCAGGGTATATTTAAAAGAGGTATCTGGTCAACTTTCTGTTCCTCGCCTCCAACACCTACACCTGAAGTAAGTGAACACAGAATCAACCAAATGCATGAACAGCAGCCAATGAAATCATCAGAGTTCCTTAAAGCCTATATAAAAGGTCAATGAAATCTTCGTGAAACAATGAAGCCTATAGGAATGTCTGATTTCCATCTCTACTACAAATCACAAAGGTTCAGATTTGTGGATATCTGTTACCTATGGTGCCGAGACCAGCTAGCGTGATGGCAATCCAATCGAGGCCGTTCATAACCTCCTTGAGGTAAAAATGGGAGAAAACGCAGAGTATTGCGAGACCGCAACCAGCAATGGGCTGAACAACGGAGACCTGCGCCACCGTCGGCAAGGGACCATAAGCGACCCAATCACCGCACGAAATGCACAGGGAAAAGAGGCAAGAGGCAACGCACCGGCGCCTGAGAGAGCGCGGTGAGCATGAGCGCGGCACCGCACATGTCCATAAGGAAACCGCTGATCCAGAGCTGGTTAGACGCGTACGCCTTGACCACCTGCGCGCACGGACAGGAACGCCGTAACTCGTAAGGCTCAGCGGCGCGATCTGGAGCGAAAGGAGTTTGGCGAAGGAAGGGGATGGGTCATAGGGGGAATACCTTGAGCTTGAGGGAGAGGGGAGGGAGGATGAGGGTGCCCTTCTTCTGCAAGACCTTGCCGATGTTATTGCCGGCGGTGCCCGCCAGGGTCAGCGCCACCGACTCCCACATCTCGCCTCCGCCGGCGCCGATCCGATCGAACCCCTTCGTGCGCCGTGCGCCGTGCGCCGTGCGCCGGGCTAAGACAGATTGGAGGGGTGGAGGAGCAGGAGCAAGTGGAGGAGGAGACCACGAGGGAGAGAGGTGGCCGAGTCGTGGTAGGGCTGCGCTTTTCTCGGCCGTGTGCCCGTGCTTGCAGGTGCCGCGGCTCGTAGCTTCGGGGCGGTGTCCTCTCCTCCCTGTCTCTCTGCTGCTGCCGCGGCCGTTGTTGGATTGGATGGGCGGCGGTGGTGGGCTGGTGGCATCGTCGCTGCTGGTGGTGGGTCGCGTGTGCGGGACGGGACGGCATGTTTGCGACGCGTGACGCGAGTATATTCTCTTCCGTGTTCTTCTGCTTGGGCTGGTATTTTTGGGCTCTAGGAATTTGGAAGGCATATAATTCGGTAAAATATTCAGCCCAAACATTTTATTAAGATTTCAATTTCATGTATTTTAGCAAATCTTACGGTAATTATTTTTACAGGTTTATCGTGCAACGTAGCTTTTACGATCTCTAGGCCAAAGAAGCAAGCACCTTATTGCCTGATTATTACTATCTATAGCATGGGCCCCCAGTCCCCATCACAATCTTTGAGCTTCAGTTTGTTTTTCACACTAAAAAAAATAGAGCTTAGAGGAACTCCGACGTGAGTCTTGTTTTCTTTGCATATTCTCTAGCAAAAGCCCTCAAATTAGGGCTCTTAAATCCAATTTAAGAGTGGCATATGAAACCAATTTATCATTCAGCCATATCCACCGATCACCATCATTCCAATCTACTCATGACTTCTAGTAGACACTGGCACAGCGGTATATGGGACTTACTCATCATTTGACCATATCCACTGTCGTTCCAATCGGAAGAGGAGGGGAGGAGCACTGGATATGGCACGGGGAGGTCGAGGAGCATCCACGATCGTTCTAATTGGGAGAGGAGGGGGGCACCGGATATGGCACGAGGAGGGAAGCCATGTGCGAGGTTGAGTGCCTTGCCAATAGGAAAGGAGCCGCATGGGGACAGGGGCCGCGACAGGGTCGAGTGCCTTGTCGGGTTCCAAATTCCAATAGAATTAGCTATGAGGGCTCGGAAGATGAGGGGGTAGCATCGAAAACACCACAAGGAGAAAGAGGGCATGAGGAGACCGAGGAGGCTAGGAGCACCAAAGCATGAGGAGGAGCCGTAGCGGGGTCAAGTGCCTTGCCAAGAGGAGAGGAGCTGCATTCAATAGGCCTCGCTAGGACAAGACGAGCGCCGAGGAGACAAGGGGGTGGAGTTGTGTCAGCCACGTAGGGGTGGAGAATATGGTGGCAACACAGGAGAAAGTGGAGACGGGAAAAAAAGATGTGTTGTAGTGAGTTGTGAGATTTAGGGGACCTCCATAAAATTGGGACCTGAATTGGGGCCTATTTAAGATCCCAGTTAGAGATGCTCTAATAATAGCTCCAATGTACATGCTAAGTGGGTACAAAGAGGAGAGACAAGAAAACAAAGAAGTTGCAATGCATTGCAATGGAGGTGCTAGCGAGAAACCCCTTAGAACCAGTTGCTTACTTTTATACCCAGTGTCAACATTAAGGTTGCGTTTAGTTCGCGAAATAAAAAATTTTGGATGTCACATCGAATGTTTCGGGGATGTCGGAAGGAGTTTTTGGATACTAATAAAAAAACTAATTACATAGCTCGCCTGGAAACTGCGAGACGAATTTATTAAGCCTAATTAATCCATCATTAGCGCATGTTAGTACTGTAGCACTTATGGCTAATCATGGACTAATTAGTCTTAAAACATTCGTCTTGCGATTTCCAACCAAACTATGCAATTAGTTTTTTTCGTCTATATTTAATACTCCATGCATGTGCCGCAAGATTCGATGTGATAGTTTAGGGTGAAAATTTTTGAAAACTAAACCAGGCCTAAACAAACAATTTGCTTTGGAAAAGTGGAGAGCGGGGACGGTTGGGATAGTTGGGGAGGGAGAGTATTTTATCCTCAGTGGACCCTCATTTAGAGATCCCAAACTTACCAACTGTTGGAGCTATTTTTGCTAATCTAGCAACTTCAAACGATGCAAGCTTTGCACCTCCTCTCAAGATCATACACTAAAGTTGCCTTAAGGGTCTGTTTGGATGTACTAGGAGTAAAATCAAGTAGTCTTATTGTTAGTTCGTATTTATGGACTAATAGACTAAAAGCATTTCCAAGAGTCTTTCTAAACCTCATTCTCTAAATCATCATTTAGAGAGTCATTTGCATAAAAGTCACTTTCTATATCTTTTCACTCTCCATCAGTTTTTCTATATCTTGTGTGTACTCTCAAAAGCCATTCTCGTTTTCTATCTTTGGCTAGCGATATATCCAGAATAGAAGATAGCTATATTTGGATAACCAAACAAAGCTCTTGGAGGGTACTTTTCCATCAAAATTTCTATTCCAAGCAATTAGGAAAGATATAGAGTCTCTTGGAGTTGCTCTAAGGGTATGTTTCAGATAGACTATGTTGGTCTATGTCTTAGCCTTTGAACATTGGGTTGTCACTCAAGTAACCGAAAGCACCAAAGTAACCGAATGAAAGGAACAGGAAGAACGAAAAGCACTTACAAACGACTCAAGGAATTAGGGTTTCATTCCTCCCCCTTACATAGCTCTCCTAGAGCTCGATTTATACATATCCATATCTTTTACAAGGACAGAAATGCCCCTCCAACTACCCAGATCCTAAGACATTCCAAATCGTCAGGGCGTTTCTAGTCCATTCCGCCTTTGGCCTCCCCCAGTAAGCGCCTTCCTCGCCTGGTCCCTTCTACTTTACAGCCGGCACAAGGGGCCCTGCCAAAGGAACCGCTTTGCCTCTATTGTTCTGCTCGCCTCCGTCTTTTCGTAACACAAAGACGAAAAGGGGTTAGCTGCACAACATGCGCATACCAAGTCGAAATGAAAGTGTCATGCTGAGCGAAAGGGCTTTTGCACCCTTCCGATGAAATGTCGTCAACATGCCCGAAAGACCTTTCGGCTAGACGAAAGGCCTTTCGGCCAACCAGTGGGTGTTATCTCTCGATGACCATGCTGGTAGCTAGACATCAATGTCGATAAACGATTGCTGAAAGACCTTTTAGCCAACCAGCAGGTGTTATCTCCCGACGACCATGCCAGTAGCCAGACGTCAGTGCCGATAAGCGATGGCCGAAAGGCCTTTTGGCTAGACGAAAGGCCTTTTGGCCAATCGATAGGCATTATGCCTTGATAACCATGTCGATAGCCAGATTCTAATGCTGAAAGGTGATGGCCGAAAGACCTTTTCGCTAGACAAAAGGCCTTTTGGCCAACCCGGTAGCTCCAGCGGGCCTTTCGGCAATCGTTGGTGAAAAAAGGTTGATAGATAAAGGGAAATAGGGGGACCAAAACATCATGCCATCCCCCAACAGTAGCCCCTCGGTGCCTCCATTCATCGCTTGCATCAAAGGGGGCGCTGCTTCTTTATCATGTTTTGGCCTACGGCGCTGCCCCCCTGAGTTACGAAACACGTGCCTGACTGATATATATATGCAACCCTTTTGGGTGTGTTTGTTGCCTCTTGGTGTTTGAACAGCTAGATGATCGCTTGTAGCTTCCTACGCTTTTGGCTAACATTTCGCAACTCCTTGGTGGCTTCACATTTTGTTTTTGGCTTTGGTAATTTGTTCTTATCTTTGTTGCTTTTTTGCATTTCCTTTACCGTTTATTGTTTTTTCTTTCTTGTTGCATTTGTGATTTTGCTGTCTCTTTAGATGGCTTGCTCGGTAGAGACATATTCGTCCTCTGATTCATCAAGCGATAATGATAACAACTCAGGGTCTTTGGACCAGAGGACTGATAGGACGAAAGGTCATTCATCATAGACTTCGGTTTTGTCCAGCAGTAGGGCTTTCATATCTTCATGCTGAAACCGACATGATTGCCATGACAGTACTACTGGGCGTTCCGCTGGTGTTGAACCAACAAATCCAAATGAGTTTGAAATGCCAAAACAAGTTTGGGGCATTGTTGTGCTGCTTTGAGTTAATCATTCGTAGTTTCAAGAATACGTGAACAAGGGGTACATAGCTCCAGACAGTTTGGGACATCTGTGGTTTCGGCCTCCTGGTGACGAGATTCTAGCGCAGCCTCGGCCATATGAGGCAGACTCGGTCGAGCGAAGTGAGGAGCGAGGGAAGCTTTCACCCTTACTTCCCAATGGCAAATTAGCATGGATATGATCGAAGAATGGATAGCCCTTGGTCAAAAGTTGTTGTGCATCCGCACCAAGTTTGAAGGCATAGTTGACCTTGATGGGTATAAAGGCCCAACAATAGTGTGCAAAAGGCCAAATGCTTTCGGTAATGATAAGGTATTCGTTGACTCTGCTTCTGAACCGAAGCCTCCAGTGTTGGAGTTTTTGTATTTAGTTTTTAACGAATGGTTTTAAGACTAAACTTAAAAGAATTGATGCTATGTTTTCAAAAGGGATGGACGAAAACTAGAATACTAGTAGGCTTCACTGCTAGACCCTTGGTTGTATTTAGTGAAAAGTGACACCGTCCGTCGACCCTTTCGGCGAGGGGTGGCAAAACGTGTGTGATAGGGATTCATCGCCAACCCTTTAGCATGACTTAGTGAAGAACGGCACCACCCCAACCTTTTCGATGAAGGGTGACGATACGTGCGAAAGGGCTTCGCTGCTAGCCCTTCAGTGTGATTTGGAACAAAGCGGTGCCATCCCCCAACCTTTTCGGCTAGGGATGGCGATACACACGCGTTATGATTTTGTTGCCAACCTTTCAATGCGACTTAGTGAAGGATAGTGCCGCCCCAACCTTTTCGGTGGGGGGGGCGAAATGCGCGTGATATGTTTCGTTGCTAACCCTTCAGTGCGACTTAGGGAAGAATAGTGCTGCCCCAACCTTTTCGGTGGGGGTGGCGAAATGCGCATGATAGGGTTTCGTTACCAACCCTTTAGCGTGACTTAGTGAAGAATAGTGCTGTCCCTAATCTTTTCGGTAGGGGTGGCAAAACGCGCGATAGGGCTTTGGTGCCAGCCCCTCAACGCAACTTAGAGAAAAACGGTGACGTCCTTCAATCTTTTTGGCGAGGGATGGAGAAACGCACGTGATAGGGCTTCAATTCTAGCCCCTCAGCGCAACTTAGAGAAGAACGACACCGTCCCTCAACCTTTTCGACGAGGGATGGCGAAATGTGTGCGATAGGGCTTCAGTGCCAGCCCTTCGGCGCAACTTAGAGAAAAACAGCGTCGTCCCCTAACCTTTTCAGTGAGGGATGGCGAAACGCGCGTGATAGGGCGTTGGTGCTAGCCCCTTGGTGCACTTTAGAGAAGAACAACGATGTCCCCTAACATTTTCGGTGAGAAATGGCGAAACGCGCATGATAGGGCTTCAGTGCCAGCCCTTCAATGCAACTTAGAGTAAAACGGCACCGTCCCCCTACCTTTTTGGTGATGGATGGTGAAACATGCGTGATAGGGCTTCAGTGCTAGACCCTCGACGCAACTTAGAGAAGAATGGCATTGTCCCCCAACCTTTTTGATGAGGGATGGGAAACACGTGCGATAGGGATTCAGTGCCTGCCCCTCAGCGTAACTTAGAGAAAAACAACATCGTCCACCAACCTTGTTGGTTAGGGATGGCGAAACACACATGATAGGGCTTCAGTGCCAGCCCTTCGGCGCAACTTAGAGAAAAACGGTGCTTTCCTTCAACCTTTTTCGGTGAGGGATGGAGAAACACGTGCCATAGGGCTTTAGTGCCAGCCCCTCAGCGTAACTTAGAGAAAAAAGGAGCCGTCCCCCAACCTTTTCAGTGAGGGATGGCAAAATGCGCATGATAGGGCTTTGGTGCCAGCCCCTCGGTGCAACTTAGAGAAGAACGGCACCGTCTCCCAACCTTTGCGGCGAGGGATGGTGAAACATGTGAGATAGGGACTTAGTGCCAGCCCTTCGGCGCAACTTAGAGAAAAACGGTGCCGTCCCCCAACCTTTTCGGTGAGGGATGGCGAAACATGCATGATAGGGCTTTGGTGTCAGACCCTCGGTGTAACTTAGAGAAGAACAGCGCCGTCCACCAACCTTTTTGGCGAGGGATGGCGAAACATGTGTGATAGGGCCTCAGTGCCAGCCCTTCAGCTCAACTTAGAGAAAAACAACGTCGTCCCCAACCTTTTCGATGAGGGATGGTGAAACGCATGCGATTGGGCTTCGATGCTAGCTCCTAGGCACAACTTAGAGAAGAACGACTCAGCCCCCACCTTTTCTTACTAATTAGCCAATGTTTCACTCGCTATGGACAAAAGGCTTGCCGATGAACCAATGGCGAAAGAAACCATTGGTTTTCACCTAGTTTGCTCAGGAAAGCTCAGAAGCTTTCAACCTACCTTTCACCTGACTCAATGAAACCAATGGCACAAGAGGCCGAGGGGGAATGATGTCACGACCGTCACGGGGTGTGACTCGAAGTAGTGGTATAGCTTCCTCTTGGTGATGAGGACGGCATATAGGAGCTTCTGGATTTGGGAGTAGTGGGTCTTAGAGTCAGATAGTACCTCGCTGATGAAGTACACAGGGCGCTGCACCTTGAAGGCATGCCCCTCTTCCTCTCGCTCTACTACTAGGGCGGCACTGACCACTTGTGTGGTGGCGGCTATGTATAGCAGGAGGGATTCTTCGTTGCTCGGAGGAACTAGGATCGGGGGCCCTTGTCAGAAGCAGTTTGACCATGTCAAGTGCCTCCTATGCCTCGGATGTCCACTCGAAGCGGTCGGCTTTCTTTAGGAGTCGATAAAGGGGGAGACCTCATTCGCTGAGGCGTAAGATGAATTAGCTAAGTGCGGCGAGGCACCCTATGATTCGCTGAACCCCCTTTATGTTCTGAATCGGGCCCATCCTTGTGATGGCTGAGATTTTCTCTGGGTTGGCCTCGATGCCACGCTCAGAGACGATGAAGCCGAGCAGCATGCCCCTTGGGACCTCAAAAACACACTTCTCAAGATTGAGTTTGATGCTGTTCGCTTGGAGTTTTGCAAAGGTCTGCTCAAGATCAAAAACAAGGTGGTCAGCCTGTTTGGACTTAACTACGATGTCATTGATGTTGGCCTCAATGGTC
Source organism: Miscanthus floridulus (assembly GCF_019320115.1). NCBI lineage: Eukaryota > Viridiplantae > Streptophyta > Magnoliopsida > Poales > Poaceae > Miscanthus > Miscanthus floridulus. The sequence goes on from NC_089584.1 coordinate 102,870,076, forward strand.
CACCCAATGAGGTCCCCGAAGCATTTGATCATACAGCACTGGTACGTAGCCCCAGCGATCTTTAGTCCGAATGACATTGAAACATAGCAGAACGATCCGAAGGGGGTGATGAAAGACATCACGAGCTGGTCGGACTCTTTCATCGTGATTTGATGGTAGCCAGAGTACACATCAAGGAAGTAGAGGGTTTCGCATCCTGAGGTAGAGTCGATTATTTGGTCTATGCACGGCAAAGGAAATGAATCCTTTGGGCACACCTTGTTGAGACCCGTATAGTCAACACTCATCCTTCATTTCCCACTCTTCTTTCATACAAGAACGGGATTAGCTAACCACTCTAGGTGGTTGAAAGGTCCTAATATGGCTAGAGGGGGGTGAATAGCCTATTTAAAAATCTATAAATCAACTAGAGCAATTTAATTAGTATGACAAATAGCGAAATACAAACTTGCTCTAGCTCTACAAGGGTTGCAAGCCACCTATCCAATAATTCTAGTTGCAATAATTACTAGGCACACAACTTGTAATGTTACTACTCACTAAGAGCTCTCAATCTTGCTACTCTAAAGAACTTCACTAGATGAACTTAAAATAACAAAGCAAGCTCTCAATTCTAATTACACTAAAGAGCTTGCCATAACTAGTTTGCAAGAATATAAATAAGTGAGTAGGGTGATTATACTGCCATGTAGAGAAGTGAACCAATCACAAGATGAATACTAAATCAATCACCGGGAGAATACCAAAGGGCAAGAGACAACTAATTTTTCTCCTAAGGTTCACGTGCTTGCCGGCACGCTAGTCCCCGTTGTGTCTACCAACACTTGGTGGTTCGATGACTAAGAGGTGTTGCATGAACCTCGTCCACATAATTGGATACCGCAAGAACCTACCCACAAGTGAGGTAACTAAATAACATGAGCAATCCACTAGAGTTACCTTTTGGCTCTTAGCCGGGGAAGGCACAAGACCCCTCACAATCACCATGATCGGAGCCAGAGACAATCACCAACCTCCGCTCAACAATCCTTGCTACTCCAATCCATCTTGGTGGTAGCAACCACCAAGAGTAACAAGTGAATCCCACAACGAAACACGAATGCCAAGTGCCACTAGATGCAATCACTCAAGCACTGCGCTTGGATTCTCTCCTAATCTCACAATGATGATGAAACAATGATGGAGATGAGTGGGAGGGCTTTGGCTAAGCTCACAAGGTTGCTATATCAATGCAAATGGCCAAGGGAGTGAGCTTGAGCTGGCCATGGGGCTTAAATAGAAGCCCTCACGAAATAGAGCCGTTGTACCCCTTCACTGGGCACAACACGGGGTGACCGGATGCTCCGATCAGTTCGATCGGACGCAGGACCCCAGCGTTTGGTCGCCTGATGCTTGCCATGTGTCATCAGCTTCAAACACCGATCGCCTAATCTCATTGGTCAAGTGATGATCAGAAGCGTCAGTTAGAAAGTGACCGGACGTAGGACCCCAGCATCTGGTCATTTTTAGTAAGGTTCCAAACGCTAAATTTCATGACCAGACGCGTCTGGTCATGCTCGACCGGACTCATCCGGCGTTCGGTCACTCAATGTTTCCTCTGTGCGCCTCACATTAGCGTACGTCAGCACTGACCAGACTCAGACCATGAGTGTCCGATCAGTTTACACGCTAGCGTCCAATCACAAGACCGAGACCATGTGCTTACTACTGTCACTGACCGGACTCTGAACCCAGCGTCCGGTCACTACACCACCAGCGTCTAGTCACTCTGTGAACCCCTGCCTTTTTTGTATAGAGCATCTAGTGGCACTTTGATAACGGCATTTTAATATGAGTTTCACCCCTCTTAATAGAATAGCCATCTAACCTAAATGTGATCACACTTGCTAAGTGTCTTGATCATGGAAACAAAATGGCTCCTACTATTTATACCTTTGCATTGAGCCTTTTATTTTTCTCTTTCTTCTTTTCTAAGTTCAAGCATTTGATCATCACCATGCCATCACCATCGTCATGATCTTTGCCATTACTTCATCACTTGGAGTAGTACTATCTATCTCATAATTACTTTGATAAACTAGGTTAGCACTTAGGGTTTCATCAATTAACCAAAATCAAACTAGAGCTTTCAGTGGTACACTTCCTTGATGAATCCGGTCGCCGAAAGTTTGGCTATCTCCTCACCGATGGCCCTGTGTTTCTCCTCATTGAAGCGACGTAGGCGTTGCTTCACCAGCCTAGAGCCCGGGTGGATCTTCAAGGTATGCTCAGCGACCTCCCTCGGAATGCCTAGCATATTCGAGGGTTTCTACACAAAGATGTTTTTGTTGTCGTGGAGGAAGTCAACGAGCGTGCTTTCCTATTTGGAGGAAAGCGTGGTACCAATACATACCATTTTGCCCTCGGAGCTATTGAGGTCTACGAGGACTTCCTTAGAGCCCTCTACTGGTTTGAACGACCTGATCGACTTCTTAGCGTTAGGCACTTCTTTGGTGAGCTCTTCCCTAAGGGTGGCGAGCTCTCTGGCGGCGATGATTGTTGCGGCATGACCGCAACACTTGACTTTGCACTCATAGGCGTGCTGGAAGGAGGTGCCAATGGTGATGACCCTGTGGGGGCCTGACATCTTCAGCTTGAGGTATGTATAGTTGGGAATGGCTATGAACTTCACGTAGCATGGACGTCCTAGGATGGCGTGGAAAGTTCTGGGGCACCCAACCACCTCAAAGGTGAGGGTTTCAGCCCTATAATTGAACTGATCCCCAAAGGAAATGGGTAGATCGATCTACCTGAGTGGCATGGCCTGCTTACTGGGCACGATGACGTGAAAAGGTGCTCGGGTTAGGCGGAGGTGTGTCCGGTCGATGCCCATCTCATCGAGCGTCTTTGTGTACATGATGTTGAGGCCGCTGCCTCCATCCATCAGTACTTTGGTGAGCCGCTTTGGGTCGACGATCGGGTCAACCACAAGCGAATATCTCCCGGGGTGCCGGACGCTATCCGGATGGTCGGTACGATCGAAGGTTATGGCGGATTCTGACCACTAGAGGAAGGGAGGTGTGGCTAGTTTAGCCATGTAGACCTCATGGCATGCGACCTTCTGACGGCATTTGGAGTTGTAGGCCGCTGATCCTCCGAAGATCATAAGGCAGCCGTTCGGCATTAGAAAGCCATCGTCCTTCTCCTTGGCGTCGTCCATAGTGGGGGAAGGGTCCTTCCCCTGCTCTCCTTTGTTGGAGCCTCTAGACAAGAACCGCCATATGAGGCTATAGTCCTTGAGCAGATGCTTAACAGGAAAGGCGTGGTTCAGGCATGGCCCCTTGAGTAATTTTTTGAAGTGGTTCGGAGTGCCCTCCATGGGCTTTCAGCCACCCTTGTGGTCAGCAGTGGCCATGAGCGAATCCTCGCACGTTGCTTCTTGTTCTTCCTTTTGGCGGAACGATTGGAGGTGCCTTCACCAGCACCCTCGTCTCACCTTGCTTTGCCCTCAGGCGATCGAAGATCGCTCCAACCGCCTCTTCTCCAAAGGCCTAGCAGGTGGTGATGTCCAGGAGTTCCTTGGTGGTTCATGGGCCCTTGCGTCCTAGCTAATGAACCAAAGACTCGTAGGTAGTCCAGGAAGGCTCCAATAATGTCGATGTCGGTGACGTTAGGAAGCTCGTTACACTACCGGGAGAAGCATCGGATGTACCCTCAGAGGGTCTCACCGGCCTTCTAGCGGTAGTTCTTAAGGTCCCATGGGTTCTTAGGGCGCTTGTATGTGCCCTAGAAGTTCCCCACAAAGATCTCCTTTAGATCCGCCCAACTCTGGATTGTGTTGGATGGTAGGTGTTCCAACCATGCTCGTGCCAAATTGGCTAAGAACAGTGGAAGGTTGTGAATAATGAAGTCATTATTATCTGCACCACCAGCTTGATAGGCAAGCCGATAGTCTTCGAGCCAAAGTCCGGGGTTTGTTTCCCTAGAGTACTTAGGGATATTGGTAGGTGGTCGCTACCTTAGCGGGAAAGCAGCGTTGAGGATGTGGTGACCAAAGGCCTGAGGGCACGGTAGGATGAGGCTCGGGCTTTAGTCCTCGCTGCTGTCGTAGCACCCGCTACGATGAGGATGGTAGCCACAGCGGGCTCCTTCTCTTGGGTCACTATAGGTGTGTCTATGGGCGTCGAGAGTGCTGCGTGCGTCATGGTTGCGGCTGAGACATTGATGTATCGAGATCGCAGCGCGCTGCCTACCACCTTGTGGTGCCTGGTGGACTGATGCATCCTTGGCGGGGCACACCGAGGGTGTGTGCTAGCTGGTGTCGAGCTTGTGTCGCCGAGACAACAAGCTTTCCGCCTGCTGCACCACCGCACGCTCGAGCAGCGTGCATATCTCACAGTGGGCCTGATGATCCTCGGGCGTCATAGCCTTTAGAAGGCCATGGAGCAAGGCTATTGCAGCAGCGATGTTCTGGCTTGCCCGGGCAAAGCGAGGAAGGGCTTCATCATCGGTGATGATCCTTTGGTTCACATCACGGGCCTTGGCATGTGCACGCCCACCATCTCAGTGGCGTTCGAGGATCATCAGGCCCACCGCAAGATTCGCACACTCCTCGAGCGTGTGGTGTATTCTATCTTCCTCGATCTCCTACTTTTAGGCTCTTAGCTACTCCACCCCTACACGAGGTGGGGCCGCTATATCCCCTTCGGTCTCATCATCGAGGTTGCCCTCTGGGGTAGCCTCCTCTACAGGGATACTTTCGACGTGTCCTTTGGGGTACCCACCATGAAACATTCCCGAGAGGGATGATGGCTCCCCCTGCTGGAGTTAGATCTAGAGTCTGACCTTGGCTCCTCAGCGAGGAGGCCATGGAGGAATTCCGTGACGCTTTCAATCATCCCCACAAACTCATTATTCATGGGGAATGGGATCACATGCTGTGCCACAAGGTGGCTAACCGTTGCCGTGGTGTTGTGGAATCCGAACAGAAGCACCATTGGGGTGCTTTGCACGGAGTGTTGTGGAGAGAGGGTGAGGCAGTGGGGGTCCTCCCTGGACCACTGGGGTCCAAGGGAGACATCGGGCTGGTGCTCAAGCCTCCTATAGTTGAAGCCGATGGAGGGGAGAGATTGGATGGTAGCATGAGCCAATGCCAACTCTCCTCCCACCACGACGATGAAATCTAGGTCACTAAAACTCACGTGTGTGCCTAGTACCTAGCTAATTGCGTGGCTAGTCATCCATGGCCTCATATGGAACGCGCAAAGGTCCCCTACCTGGCACGCCAACTGTCGGTGCTTCGAATAAACACCAACTAGTAAATCTATACTATAATGGACCAATCAAAATTATACTAGCTCCACCAGGAAAATGTCCTCTGCTGAGAGCCTCCAATCATTGTGCACCTAGAAAAATGAACACATGAATTCATCTCCATTAAAATCAAGGGCTAATAAAACACCTAAACCAAATCTAATGGCCAAGACGTGGGATGCCAGGCTTCTCACCCCTGCACCCTCCTCACACGCCGCGACTGTAATTCAACGCTTGAAGCCAATCATCACAGAATAAAAAAAAGATGTTCAAAACCTTCTAGGCCACCGCCACTTCGATCGATGTTTGAAACCTTCCAATAGCTCGTGCCCACATCCTTCGTGGAGGAGAGGAGGAAGCCATGGTACCCGTACGCGCCCACGCCCTTCGTGGAGGGGAGGAGGAAGCCACGATGCCCGTACGTCGTGGCACGGCACTACCGATCACCCGCACCCACGCCGTTCGTGGAGGGGAGGAGGAAGCCGCGGTACCTAGTGTGGGCCTCCCGAGTCTCCACCACCGATACGGCACCTCTGGCCATGGGGAAGGGAAAGTGTACCCATACGTCATGGTGCTTCACTGCTAGTGGGAGGCATCCAGGATGGAAGAGGTACCACCGAGCTAGGTCTGAACAATGGCGGCGAGTGGACGACAGTGGGCATTTTCATGCCTAGGTACTTAATTCTAATTGCAAATCTCTCAAGTAAAGTAATATGCACGGCGGCGTACATCCTGTTTGTTGTTTTGTGCATGATGAGGTTAACTCAATTGCATTGTGTCCTTTTGTCCTGTGAGTCAGAATGCGAGGCAGCTTCTGAGCGAGTGCGTGGCATCGCACCTGTGGCACAAGGATGCAGCTCTAGAGTATGAGTCAGGGCTGCAGTCATTTAGTGGGATGATATTGCTCCAGAGCTTGCCAGGTGCTGGTCGAGAATGGAGCTTATGTTTCCATCTGCTTGTATGGATGTGGAGATTTTTCTTGGTTGCTATAATGCAGGGACTGAACTCTATAGAGAGAGATTTGTGAGGGCTCTTGCCAATGGGTTGTGTGCACCATTATTGGTTCTGGACAGCAGTGTTCTAGCACCATATGTAATATAATTTGCCCCATATATTATAAGTCTTATGATCTATGTTTATGGTTGAACCTAATGCCTGACCTTGTAGGATTGTGGCGAAGACTATTCAGAGAGTGAGGAAGAGGATAATCATGTAGAGGTAGAGGATAAAGGTTCATAGTCAGAGGTCGATGGTGAAGGTGATGAGAATCTACGAAAAGTGGTGATGATGGCACAGTCCAATCAAGTCTCTTTTATTTTTCTTACAAGGAATCTTAAAAAATGTATTGTTAATCTTTGTCAAGATGAATGGTGGAATAAGATGGGTACAAGGGATGAATAAAATTTTGACACTGCTCTTCTTTGTATGGAGTAAGATAATGTTTTTACCAAGTTCTGATTGCCCTTCATAGTACTGCTAATAGCTGAAGAGTTATGTCCCTGCATTCGAGGTACACTAGCCAAGTCATCTCAGCTTGTAGCAAAGTTTGATGGAGAACTCCAACATTGGGAATAACTACAAAAGTAAGTCTTTACATGCTGCATACGCCAAGCTATAGCAACTTGTTGTCTTAAGGGTTGTTTTCTGCTTGACCTTCTAGGTCATTGACCTAAATTAAACTTCTAATTTCTTACGATATATGTGTTGTAAGGATAATATATAGTGACAAAAATGTAAGTGTTTCTTTGTGGTGTGTATGTCTTCAAATGGTTTAGTTGTAAGAATTACTGTTAGTAGGACCAACCCTTCCAATTATAGGACTTACCATCTAAAATTAGGTGCTATTGTTTTTTTTGTAAATTGAATGATCCATGTATGAACCATTGTATCTGAAACTACATGAAATCATTCGTCGCTTGTAATTTCTACTGGCATAATCCCTTCCAAACATACATAGGGCAGCCATAGTGATTTATTTTAGTTTTATAAATTATTTTTTTCTGGATATCACCATAGCGTTAGCATGGGCAATGTACTAGTTTATATTTATTGCGCGTTAGGCCCGGATAGTGTACTAAATGACACTAGGTTTATACTGGTTTGGACAGAATGTCCCTACGTCCAGTCTGTTGCTGCTTGTGTTATTAGCACCGAAAAAGGTTCATAGTAGGGGTACAAATGGTCGAGAGAGGGACATATCCCAAGTCTCTGATGGAAGGGTCGAAAGGATGCCAAGAGCTCGGTTGCTGCTTGGTTGTGTGCTATGTATGAAAACCAATCCATCCTATTAGTGCGGTGTCCTGCCCTCCCTTTTATAGACCAAGGGGGAGCATGGGTTATAGATGGGAGAAAGAGGAAAAAACTAGAGGTAGAGAAGGTCCTTCGAAGAAGCCGGGTCTTCCTTTCTCCTTGAGCCTACCCTACTGACATGGTAGACCGTGTCAGGGATAACATGTTTACTGATCCTTATAGGGTCGTGCCCTGGCCTCGTTCAGCAAGTGGTTACGTCCCATCCTACACTAGCGAATGGTATGGCGTGCCAAGGTGCCGAGCCGTGACCCTACAGAGAGTAGACGAGGAAGTGACCATACGTTCGTCACTGCAGATGATGTGAGTTCCATTCTAGATTGTAGTGGTTGTCATATGCTTATGTTAGGTTCCACGTCTAAGGGCTGACGGTGGCGCCCACAACACTACAACATAAAAGTCGGTGCCTACAACACTGTTCGGGCTCTGTCAGGCTAGGAAGGGCTTAAAGCGCACATCCCATCGTATCCTGATGGTACTTTCCCATAGGCGTGCAGGGCATGGTCCTTGGTACTGTGGTTGACTCAAATGTCCTATCGTACCCTGTGCTTGTCATTATTAAGGAGTAGGGTGCAGTCGTCAGGCGAAGCAGAGCCAGCCCTGGGACATTGGGCGAGGCAGAGCCAACCCTTAGTCATTGGGCAAGGCAGAGTTCAATCCTCAGGGGTCAGGCAAGGCGGAGCCAACCCTCGGGGGTCGGGCGACACGGAGCCAGCCCTAGACATCGGGCGAGGCAGAGCCAGCCTTCGGACATCAGGCAGGGTAGAGTCCAACCCTTAGGGGTCGAGCGGGCGGAGACCTACCCTCGGACATCGGGCGAGGCGGAGCCTGCCCTCAGACATCGGGCGAGGTAGAGCTAGCCCGAAACGTCGGGCGAGGCAAAGCCCTACCCTTAGATGTTGGGCAAGGTGGAGCTTGCCCTAGACATCGGGCGAGGCAAAGCTTGCCCTCGGACATCAGCCGAGGTGGAGCCTACCCTCAAACGTCAGGCAATGCGGAGCCAGCCTAGGACATCAGGCGAGGCAGAGCTAATCTTTAGGCATTCAAGCAAGAAGTGTAGCTATGTTCTTGTCTATTTGGAAGCACCAATGTTTGATGGTTATTAGTTCCACCTCATTAGGTACCCTGGTATTAAGTTCCCGACAGTCAAACTCTAGGCCAAAGGGCCGAGAGAGATAGGAGCTCCTACATGCTCTAAGTATTTGAGCATGTGCTCTTATTGGAGTTGTCGTCTGTGTATCTATGAGATTGATCCTTTTTTCTATTGAGAGAGAGCGCACCCCCTTTATAAATGAAGGGGACGGCCTTACAAGCAAGAGAGAGAGAGTACATCTACTAAGTCTTGTTGCCCATGTCATCGGGTACAAGATGATGATAGGCTCTCATAATACTATTTATGTCAGATGCATGTGGGAGGTTTTTACCGCATTCACCATGTATGGCAAATGACAACACCCATAACACTGTTGATGCCTAGAGGCATGTGGGGGGTCTTACCGTGTTTGCTTGGTATGAGGATTGATGACGCCCATAACACTATAGGGCAAAACATCGGCGCCCACAACATTGCTTGGGTTCTGACATGCCTAGAAGGTTGCAGGGCACCCTTCTGACATGTCCTATCGATACTACAGGTGTATAGGATATGGTCCTTGGTATTGTAGTTGACTTGAGCACCCTGCCTTTCTTACTCCGTCCATTTTGTGGGTCCTCACCGAGCAGGCATCCTCAGTTAGTTGGTCCCAGTCGGCTCCGACTGTGCCAGTTGGAGAAGAGCTGTAGGCAGAGGTTTGGTGCATCACCGATTGGAGAGGTGGGTCAGAGTCGAAAGCGAGCGATGTTCCTCCTGGCTAGGCCTTCCGGTCGGAGAGGTAGGCCAGAGTCAGAAGTGAGCGACGTTCCTCCTTGGCCAGGCCTTCTGATCAGAGAGGCAGGCTAGAGTCAGAAGCGAGCGACGTTCCTTCTTAGCTAGGCCTTTCGGTCAGAGTGGTGGGCCAGAGTTAGAAGCGAGCGACGTTCCTCCTTGGCCAGGCCTTTTGGTCGGAGAGGTTGGCCAGAGTTGGAAGAGAGAGAGCTATTCCTTCTCGATTAGGCCTTCCGGTCGGAGAGGAGGGGCTGGAGTCAGAAGTGGGTGCCGTTCCTCTAGGCTAGGCCTTCTGATCAGAGATTAGATCACCCTTCTAGCCTATCATTAGGTATTTGGGCTGGCCTAGGAGTTGTGCATCGTTCGCAATATCGTCTACCGGGCCGAGCTTTTGTTGGGAAGCAGGTCCATGAGGGACCTCGGGTTTATGAACCCAATAGGCCCCCAGGCGATTTGGGTAGAATCGTCTAGGAGATTTTTTTTGTCTTGATAGTGGGTGTGCGTGAGCGCACCCATGGGTGTAGTCCTCATGCCCCCAGGTGATTCGGGTAGAATCATCTAGGGGGGTTCATGTTGCTAGTGGGGGAATTTTTTATTTCATCAGCGAGCGCACCTATGGTGTAGCCCCCGAGCCCCTAGGCGATTTGGGCAAAATTGCCTAGGGGGTTTTGTTAGCGGGCATGAGTGTGTGCACCTTGATGGGCGTAGCCTCCTCTTTCTAGTTTCTAACCCATCATTTCTAGGAGCATGGTCCTAGGTGTTTGGTCGCATCTGTGGGACTAGGAGAGACAAAGTCATCAACCAGGGCATCGGGCACAGCCGAGGGACGACCAAGCAAGCGAGTCAAAGTTGCGGGTCCAAGCGCTAGGCACCATGAGGGATCGGACAAGTCGGAGTCATGGATCTAGGAGCTGGACACAATGAGGGATCAGGTGAGTCAGAGTCATGGATCTAGGTGCTAGGCGCAATGAGGGATCGAGTGAGTCAGAGTTATGGATCCAGGCGTTGGGCGCAATGAGGGATCGAGGGAGTTAGAGTCACAGATCTAGGCACTGGGCGCAATGAGGGATCGGGCAAGTTAGAGTCATAGATCTAGGTGTTGGGCATAATGAGGGATTGGGCGAGTTAGAGTCGTGGATCTAGGCGCTGGGTGCAATGAGGGATCAGGCGGGTGAGTCAGAGCCATGGATCTAGGCGTTGGGCGCAACGAGGGATCGAGCGAGTCGGAATCACAGATCTAGGTGTTGGGTGCAACAAGGGATCGAGAGTGTCAGAGTCATGGATCTAGGTGTTGGGCGCAACGAGGGATTAGGTGAGTCAGAGTCGTAGATCTAGGCGCTGGGCGCAAGGAGGAATCGGGCAAGTCAGAGTCACAGATCTAGGCACTAGGTGCAACGAGGAATCGGGCGAGTCAGAGTCACAGATCTAGGCGCTAGGCGCAATGAGGGATCGGGTGAGACGGAGTCTTGGATCTAGGCGCTAGGCGCAATGAGGGATCGAGTGAGTCAGAGTTGAGAATCCAGGCGCTGGGCGCAACGAGGGATCGGGCGAGTCGGAGTCATGGATCCAAGCGCTAGGTGCAATGAGGGATCGTGGGTGTTTAGGCGTCCTAAGCCCTCGAGCCCTGTTGGGCTCGGTAGGGGTCGATTTGAGTTTCTGTGCATTACCCCATCCATGGTTTTCATAACCAGAGGGGCTAAGCTAATGTCGCTTGCCTCGATGGCTCAAGTAACGCGCTTGGTGAGTTCGCTAATGGCATATTTGAGTGAAATCCAGGTCCGTCGTTCGTGACGGGGTCGGCATAGCCCTCATGTGGTATTCCACTGCTCCTTAACCCATGTCCTGGCAGATGCCTGGGTTGTTCTAGAGACCAACCCGGGTGGCCCATTGGCCTCCTCTTGATGGAGATTCTATGGGCATGGCTCGAGGTTAGGATCGAATGAGAAGGTTGAGATGACCCTGTTCGCTTTAGAGCAGATTGGGTGAGGGCTGCTGGGGCTCATCTACATTTTCTCCCCTAGCTCTATTTGACATGGGGCAGCCTCGTGCCCTTCGTGGACCAACCTTCGAACCCTAGTTGGTCGTTGCTCATGTTGAATGAGGTAACTGCCGCTTCATGACACAACACGGAGCGTTGTGATGCATTTAACTACATATGCGATGCTTCGAATGTATGGGATGAATGAATGCGCGCATGGATGAATGTGTGTATGAATGTATGAATGATAGCAGATGAATGTATGATCAAATAAAGAAATAGTGGGGGTTGGTAATGTTACCTTGATGACTCGAGTGATGGGGTTTGAGGAGCTTTTATCGGATATGTCCGACTAGGATCCATGCTCATCGTTCATGACGGAGTTGGAATGGCCCACATGGGGTGTCCCTCTGCTCCTTACCTATCTCTTAGCATTCACCTGAGCCATCCGATCAACTCAGGAAGCTCATTGGTCTCTCCTGGGTGGAGATCCCATCGTTGGGCCCTTCCAAGTTTTGTCTAGGAAGGTGGGGGCCGCCTGTGTGCGGTTGCGCCTTGTTTCCCACACCCCACGTGTGGTAGTGGTGGGCCATGCCCAGGCCATGTCCCATCTGACCAGGCGTTGTCTCATCGGGTAGGGAGCGTCCCATCGGTCAGGGCGCATCCCATCGTATCCCATCCGCATTGAATGGGGGAAGAGAGGGAGTTTTTCACCCCAATCCCTCACCTTTTCCCAACTGTTGCGCCTTCTCCTTAAATAGGGGAAGGGAGAGGGCTTTTCCCCACAATCCTTTGCCTTTCTGGAACTGTTGCCTTTCCTCCTTCCTTCTCACCAAGAGTGCTTGTTTGCTGTGTCGGTTCCTTATTAAGAGATTAGGTAAGCGAGGGGGAGAACTCATAGATCCATTTGTGAATCCGGAGCGCAATGTCGAGCTAGACACCATCCAAAGCAATGCTGGCCGCCTTCGCTAAGAAGGGGTTGCTTCTGCCGAAGGAAGTGGTGCACCAGATCCTACATGGGCTCCTTAATGAGTGGGGCCTGGAGCTGCAGCACCTCAATCTGACTAAAGCACTACACGTCACTGGCTTCATCATCGTCTATGAGGTCTTCCTTGGGATGGAGCTGCTCGTGGATTTTTTTTCCAGTGGATCTTCACCGAGCGAGCTTCGTTGGAGGGGAAGCCACCTAGGACCACGCCAATGGGGGTTTCGCCCCTGCAGCCGCTTAGGTCAACCAGTTCATAAAGTTTGATGAGATATCAGAGACATCCTCTAGCTATTGCGGCCATACTTTGGTAGGCAGCGTCCCTATCCAGGAGCTACTCCATTTGTATGGGAAAGTCTAGAGCTCCATTCTCTTCTGCTGAGCATCTATGGGTGCGACGCCCTTGAGGTACCCGTTGCGCTCACCGAAGTCGAGGGAGCAAAACCGGGTGGGGCCCTTACGGTGGTGGTAAAATGCTCTTGGATGATGCCCATGAACTTGTTGCCGTACTTGGGGCCTACCTCTGGAAGACACCTGGACCTAGACTTTGCCGCTATCTATAGAGGGTACGTCGATGACTAGAGCACGGATGCCATCTATGCGCTTGGGGAAAGCTTACTACCACACACATAGTTTGGTGGTCAAGCAAGTCTACATGTAGTGGGTGATGGAGGCTCACCATGCGAGCATGGCTGAAGGCATGTGTCAAGAAGACATCACCCAACCTGCTGATGGAGTGGAGGTCGGGTCGGAAGCTTCGTTTGAGCCAAGCGTTGCCCTATCGAAGGGTGAGCAGCCTTTATCTTCGCCGGTCGTGTCGTTAGCCGATGCCGCCAGGCGACCACAGTAGAAGTAGCCAGCAATTGTAATAGTTTATGTTTGTGGGGGAGCCCATGTGTGAATAGTTGTACAGACGAATACATCAATTTTCATTTTGTGATGAATTACTTCATTCGGGGAAGCTTGTCCCATCCGTCCCTTATTTTTACCTTAGCATAGCTTTGTTTTTATTCTTTCTTTTTTGCACCTGCCCATTTGTCCCATAGGTTGCAACCTTATGAGCCCGGGCATGGCCCGTGAGGCTTAGCTGCTCATAACTATAGGTAGAGGCGGGGTGCGATCGGTCGGAATGTTGAAGCAAAGTTATGTAAGATAATTAATGGAACAGACTACCCTTTCGTTCGGGTAAAAGATGTATTTACCATATGATAGTAAAAAGAGGTGGTATTGCACCCTCATGGAGCCCCCGAGTGACCTAGGCCAAAAGTGTTTGGGCCGGGGTGCTTTGTAGGAGCGAACATTGAATGAAAGAAAACGGTAAAGATCAAATTTTAGGGGAAGAAATGATGTAACTGTTCGATATTCCAAGTGTTAGTGAGAACATCGCCATTGTCGTCCTTTAGTCGGTAGGCACCCAGTCGGATCACTTCAGTCACCATATAGGGTCCTTCCCATGGTGGAGAGAGTTTGTGCTTCTCCTTGGTCGATTGGGTCCTTCAAAGCATGAGGTGTCTGACCTTGAGGATCCTTCCTCTGATTTTCCTCTCATGGTACCTATGGAGAGTCTGCTGGTAGCGAGCGGAACAGATGATGGTCGTCTCAAGGGCCTCCTCGAGTAGGTCGACTATGTCTTGTTGAGCCTTTGTGGCTCCATCGTGGTCGAAGGCCTTCACTCTTAGTGCATTATGGTCAATGTCAGAGGGCAGCATTGCTTCAGCTCCGTAGGCCAGGAAGAAGAGTGTGGACCGTGTGGATCGGTTTAGGTCATTCTTGGGCTCTAGAGGATCATTGGGACCTCTACAACCCATTGCCTGACATACTTGTTGAGTCGGTCAAAGATGCGTGGCTTAAGTCCTTGGTGGACCATGCCATTGGCACGCTCAACCTAACCATTAGTTTGTGGATGTCCGATCGAGGCCCAGTCGATCCTGATGTTGTATCCATTACTAAAGTCCAGAAACTTCTTCCTGGTGAATTTAGTTCCATGGTCAGTGATGATATAGTTAGGAACGCTGAACTGGTAGATGATGTCGAGGAAGAATTTGACCGCCTCTTCTGAGCGGATGTTGGTGATGGGTTTGTCCTCGATCCACTTGGTGAATTTGTCAACCGCTACGAACAGGTGAGTGAAGCCACCTAGGCTCTTTTGAGGGGTCCTACCATGTCGATGCCCCAGAGCATGAATGGCCAGGTGATGGGGATGGTTTGGAGCTCTTGTGCTGGCAAATGAGTTTGCCGAGTGTAGAACTAGCATCCTTCACACCTATGGACGACCTCCTCTATATCTCATAGTGCAGTGGGCCAGTAAAGACCTTGGTGAAAGGCTTTTTCGACCAATGACCTTGGGGCCACATGATGTCCATAGATTCCAGCATGGACCACGACAGGAGCCGTTTCCCTTAGTTGGTAGGGATGCACTTCATGAGTACCCCCGATGGACTTTGCTTGTGGAGTTCTACACTGATGGCGATGAACGTCTTGGCGCATCAAGCGATCCATTGAGCTTCAATCCTTTTGGGTGGGAGAACCTCCTCGAGGAGGTAGGCAAGTAGCGGTGCTCGCTAGTCGGTTTGATCGAGTGCCAACACAGTGATGTCGGTGGGCGATGTCAAAATGGAGGCACTGGGGTCGAAGCCCCCGAGCGCTGGTTTAGCATCAGGATCAGAACCCCCAAGTGCCGGGTTGGCATCAGGGTGTGTCTAGATCAAACCTTCTAGGATGCAGGCGGATGGCTCATGGAGGTCATTAATGAAGACCCCACTCAGAGATGGATCCCGCCTGGTGGCCAATTTTGTGAGAAAATCAGTGGCATCGTTGTCCTTTCAAGGGACGTGATGCTGCTTGATCCCCTAGAATTTATCCTTGAGCTTTCACACCTCTTGGTAGTATGCTGCCATGAGGGGAGTCTTGTAGGAGGACTCCTTCACGACCTGGTCAACGACCAACTCTGAATCATCACGAACATAGAGTCATGTAGTGCCAAGCTCGATGGCGATGCATAGTTTGTTGATGAGGGACTCGTATTCTATGGTGTTGTTTGAGGTCAAAAAATGGAGGTGGATGGCATAGCAGAGCCTACTCCTATCTAGGGAGATCGGAACCACCCTAGCCCCTGAGCCGGGCACCATTACGGACCCATCAAAGTACATTGTCCAGTACTCATGGGTGACATCCGGGGTCGGTAGCTGGACCTCCGTCCATTCGGTGACAAAATCCATGAGAGCACAAGACTTAATAGCGGTACGAGGGATATACCTGATGTTATGGCCCATGAGTTCGAGTGCCCACTTGGAGATCCATCCCACGGCGTTGCGGTTGCGGATGATGTCTCTGAGCGGGTATGAAGTGACGATCATGACTTCATGGTCGATAAAGTAGTGCAGGAGCTTCCGAGTCACCATCAGTATGGCGTATAGGAGTTTTGCACCTAGGGGTACTAGACCTTGGGGTTGGTGAGTACCTCTCCGATGAAGTATATGGGTCATTGGACCTTAAGGTGGTGTCCTAGCTCCTCCCTTTCAATGACTAGGGCAGCGCTTACCATGTGGTTGCTTGTCATGACATAGAGAAGGAGGGGTTCTCCCTATTTGGGAGCAACAAGGATTAGGGCCGACGCCAGTGACACTTTGAGGCTCTCCAAAGCCTGATGTGCTTCCTCAGTCCAGACAAATGTGTCTATCCTTTTAAGTAGCTTGTAGAGAGGCATCCCTCGCTCACCAAGCTAGGAGATGAACCGGCTCAGGGTGGCCAGACAACCGGTGAGCCTTTGTATGCCCTTGATGTTGTGTATAGGGCCTGTGTTGGAGATGGCTATGATTTTTTAGGGTTGGCCTCGATACCATGTTCAGACACGATGTATCCAAGCAGCTTCCCCTTTAGAACCCTAAAAACACATTTTTTGGGATTCAATTTGATGTTTAACCTTTAGAGGTTTGTGAATGTCACAGCCAAGTTTGCGATCAGGTCGCAAGCTTGAGCCGTTTTGACCACTATGTCATCAACATAGACGGCGATTGTTGGTTTCGGCCGCTCGGCTTGATCAGGCTAATTGAGCGGGTCAATTTGATCGGCGAAGCATTGCTGCATGCACCTTTGGTAGGTGGCACCAGCGTTCTTCAAACCGAAGGGCATGGTTATGTAACAGTACAAACCATACGGGGTGATGAACGAGGTTGCGAGCTAATCAGTCTCTTTCATCACGATCTGGTGATAGCTTGAGTTGGCATCTAGAAAGGAGAGGATCTCATATCCCAAAGTGGAGTCGACTATCTGGTCTATGCGTGGCAAAGGAAAGTGATCCTTTGGACACGCTTTGTTGAGGCCAGTATAATCAACGCACATTCTCCATTTCCCGATCTTCTTTTTAATAAGAATAGGATTGGCAAGCTAGTCAGAGTGGAATACCTCTATGATGAATCCAGCTACTAGGAGTTTGGTGACCTCCTCGCCTATGGTCCTACGCCTCTCATTATCAAAGCGGCACATGTGTTGCTTGGCAGGCTTCAAGCCCAGGATGAGGCGCGGTGCATGCTCAGCGATGTCCCGTGGTATGCCTGGCATGTCAGATGGTTTCCATGTGAGGACATCGTGATTGGCATGCAGGAAGTCGACGAGCTCGCATTTCTATTTGGCTAGGAGCTAGGTCTTGATCCGCACCATCTTGGTTGGATTGGTGGGTCGATCCCCACCGTCCTAGTTTCCTCGAGTGGGCAGAAGGCCATTGACGGGGTTGGTTTGTTGTAGTCCAGGACTGCTGGGGTGATGACTCCCCAAGCCATGGGATCTTGGACAAGTTGATGACGGTAGTGGTGAGCTCAAAATGCTCACGGTCGCACATGAAGGCATGTGAGAAGGTGCTACCCACAGTGATGATGCCTTTTAGTCTTGGCATCTTTAGCTTTAGGTAGGTGTAGTTGGGGACCGCCATGAACTTGGCATAGCATGGGTGCCCTAAGATGGTGTGGTAAGACCCCGAGAAGTCCACCACCTCAAAGGTGAGCACCTCCGAGCAGAAGTTGGCTTAGTTGCCAAACATGACGAGCAGGTTGATCTACCCAAGCGGGTATGCCTGCGCCCCCAAGATCATGTCGTGGAAGGGAGAGCTCACTGGGCGAAGCTCCGACCGAGGGATGTGCATGACGTAGAGGATGTTGAGGTCGCTGCCTTCATCCATCAACACCTTGGTGAGACACTTCTTGCAGACAATGGGGTCGATGACGAGCGGGTAGCATCCCGGTCTAGCAATGTGGGATGGATGGTCCCTCTGAATAAAAGTGATCGGAGATTCTGACCAGCAAAGGAAGGAGGGGACGGTCATTTTGGCAATGCATGCCTCTCGGTAGCACACTTTGTGCTAGCACTTGGAGTAGACGGCATCAGTTCCCTCAAAGATCATGATGCATTCCTCGGGGTTAGGGAAGTTGTCCCCATCCTTGCTCGCCATGCCTCCTTTCTTGGCTGCTGCCTCCTTGCCTTTTCCTTCTTTCGGCCTGCTGGCCTATCGAAGGAAGCACCTAAGGAACTCACAATCCTTGTAGAGGTGCTTGATGGGGTAGGCATGGTTGGTGCATGGGCTTTCCATGAGCTTGTTGAAGTGGTCAGATAGGCCCTACTAGGGCTGCTTGCCCACACGATCAGCTGCAGTGACCAGTGCGGTGTTGGTCGATCGGCGCTAATCCTTCTTGTTCTTCTTGCCCCTCTACGTGGAGGGGCCCTCTTCTTAGTCCTCATGCTTCGCCTTGCCCTTATCCCAGCCTCCATTGAATACTGCTCTAACTACCTCCTCACCGAAGGCATGGTTCATGGCGATGTCGAGCAGGTCACGAGTGGTACAGGGCTTTAGGCAGCCAAGCTTATGGATCAGGGACTCGCACGTTGTCCCGGAGAGGAATGCGCTGATGATGTCTACGCCGATGACATCAGGAAGGGAGTTGCACTACTTCAAGAACATACGGATGTAATCCTATAGGGACTTGTTGGGCTCCTGCTAATAGCTCTTGAGGTCCTAGGAGTTCCGAGGACAGACATATGTCCCCTAGAAGTTTCCGACAAAGATCCTTTTGAGGTCCACCTAGTTGCAGATGCTGTCATGTTGGAGGAACTCGAGCCATGCTCAAACATGTTCCCCCATGCAGATGGAGAGGTATTGAATGATGAAGTGGTCATCATCCACTCCTCCGGCTCAGCATACGAGTCAGAAGTCCTCGAGCCATATACCGAGGTTTGTCTCCCTAGTATACTTGGTGATGTTGGTTGGCGGTCAGAAGCGCTGTGGGAACGATGCTCTTTGGATGCGTCGGCCAAAGGCCCGTGGTCCCGGGCCATTCGGGCTAGGACTTCGGTCGTTGGGTCGATGACCGTGCCTAGGGTTTGTTTCACTGGCTCCTTCGATGGTCTAGTCAGAGCCCATGTTGCCTGCTCTCACCGCCGCCCGATGGATGTCATCATCATGTTAGGCCCGACGCTAGTTGTTGATGATGCTACGAGTGTCTCGGTTTGGCCCGAGGCATTCGCGCATAGGTGGTCGATGTGGAGCAGGCGCCATGTTAGGTCATGGCGCAACTGTGGCCTCCTGTTCCATGCTTGGTGGCTGTAGAGATGAGCGGATGGAATGATGTGTCTAGTGCGTCCCTGCTCCCCTGGTGGGGAGAGAGGCCACGACTCGGTGGCGCGATGCAGAGCTTTCTACCTTTTGAACAGCGGCAGTCTCTACTAGTGCCCGAAGGTTCTGGTGGACCGCCTGTTCCTATGGGTCGACAAACTCGAGAAGGCCACGTAGAAGCATCACCACCGCGATGATGTTCTAGCCAACCCAAGTGAACTATGGGGGATCATTCCCCCCATCGATGATGTCGCGCTGGACCTAGCGAGCGTGACCCCGAGCGCCATGCGTTGGGTCACGCACATGGGGCGCAACGTGCTATGCCAAGCACACCAACGCTGGTGGTGGCTAGTTCTGCCGCCTTTGTCATAGCTCTTTGCTGTGCACCTAGGCACACACGAGGGCATCCATGCAAGGGTCTAGAGGGGTGTGGGTCTTTAGAGACTCCGCTACCACCAGTGGCTATCCTAGGGCATCTATCATAGCGTACTCCCGAGATAGAGGGTGGCTAGGTGCCATGATGTCACCGATGCTAGAGCTATCGCTCTCAACATCATCATCCATGAGGTCATGAAAAGAGGCAGGAGCATAGCTCGCCATCCCCATGAATTTAGATATGAGAGGGGGTGGCGCCAGCATCCTTCAGAGCCCCTAGGCATACACGTCCACGGGAGACATGAGGCCATAGGGGAACCGGTCACATGGCATTCATGGTAGGGACAACAGGGTCCCTCTGGAGAATTAGTGAAAGACAGTAAATAGCCAGTAAATAACAAAGCGTACGTTACTCATAGTTGGGTTTGAGCCCTATGCAGGCTTAGAACGAAGTGCAGGACCCTCATCATTGAAGTCACCGGGAGTCTCGGAGCCGATGTAGGATGTGCCTCCTCCGATGGACGACGAAATGAGTGTCTCCTCATGAAGGTGTAGTACGCTGAGCTGGTTAGCGATGAAGTCTAGGCTTTCAAAGAGAAAGGCCTAGGATGGCTCGGCGACAAAGTTTGCTTTGGGGTTACAAACAAGAGGGAGAAATATGGGGGTGCAAGAGGCCTGATCAGACTCTGGGCCAAAGGACCAAGAGGGATGGGAGCTCCTACATGCGCTAAGTATTTGAGCGTGTGCTCTTGTTGGAGTTGTCGTCTGTGTTTCTATGAGATTGATCCTTTTTTTATTGGGAGAGAGTGCATCCCCTTTTATAGATGAAGGGGACAACATTACAAGAGAGAGAGAGTACATCTACTAAGTCTTGTTGCCCACACTATTAGGTACGAGATGATGGTAGGCGCCCATAATACTATTTATGTCAGACGCATGTGGGAGGTTTTTACCACATTCACCATGTATGGCAAATGACGGCGCCCATAACATTGTTGATGCCCAGAGGCATGTGGGGGGTCTTACCATGTTTGCTTAGTATGGGGATTGATGGCGCCCATAACACTATAGGGCAAAACGTCAGCACCCATAACACTGCTTGGATTTTGATATGCCTAGAAGGTTATAGGGCACCCTTCTGACATGTCCTGTTGGTACTGTAGGTGTATAAGGTACGATCCTTGGTATTATGGTTGACTTGAGCGCCCTGCCTTTCTTGCTCCATCCATTTCCTAGGTCCTCACCGAGCGGTCATCCCCAGTCGGTTGGTCCTAGTCAGCTCCGACTATGCTAGTTGGAGAAGGGCTATAGGCAGAGGTTTGGTGCATCCCCAGTCGGAGAGGTGGGTCAGAGTCAGAAGCAAGCGACGTTCCTCCTTGGCTAGGCCTTTCATTCGAAGAGGCGGTCCAGAGTCAGAAGTGAGCAATGTTCCTCCTTGGCTAGGCCTTCTGGTTGGTGAGGCAGGCTGGAGTTAGAAGCGAGCGACGTTCCTCCTTGGCTAGGCCTTCTAGTCGAAGAGGTGGGCCAGAGTTGGAAGCGAGCGATGTTCCTCCTTGGCTAGGCCTTCTGGTCGGAGAGGTGGGCCAGAGTTGGAAGCGAGCAACATTCCTCCTTAGCTAGGCTTTCCAGTCAGAGAGGCAGGCCAGAGTTGGAAGTGAGCGACATTCCTTCTCGGCCAGGCCTTTCGGTCGAAGAGGCAGGCTAGAGTCAGAAGTGGGTGCCATTCCTCTTGGCCAGGCCTTCCGGTCGAAGATTGGATCACCCTTCTAGCATGTCGTTAGGTATTTGGGCCAGCCCAGGAGTTGCGCATCGTTTGTAACATCGTCTGCCGGGCCGAGCTTTTGCAGGGAAGCAGGTCCATGAGGGACCCTAGGTTTATGAACCCGATAGGGTGTTTCTAGTCCATTCCACCTTTGGCCTCCCCGAGTAAGCCCTTCCTCATTAGGTCCCTTTTGCTTTATAGCTAGCATAAGGGGCCCCGCCAAAGGAACCACTTTGCCTCTATTGTTTTGGCCGCCTCCGCCTTTTCGTAACACAAAGATGAAAAGGGATTCCCTGCACAACATGCACATACCAAGTCGAAATGAAAGTGTCATGGTGAGCAAAAGGACTTTTGCACCCATAGGGGACCATGATGCCTAAGAGAGGAGGGGGTGAATTAGGCAATTTAAAATTCTAACTCTAAACTATGGCCTCTTTTTCTACCCTTAGCAAAACCTATGCAAAAGATAAACTATCTAAATGTGCAACTACGGTTTTTCTAGTGTGTCGCTATCTCTACCACAAAAAGGAGTAATACAATCAATGTAAATGTAGAAGCTAAAGAGCAAGGTAGAGATATGCAAACTCCCATTGATGACTCCGGTATTTTTATTGAGGTATCGAGAAGCGTGCAAGCTTCCCCCTAGTCCTCATTGGAGCCCCTCACAAGGAGTCCCTCACAAGGGCCAAGCTCTCGGTCGGGTAACTCCGTGGATAGCCTCGGGCCTTCCCCACGCACAAGTGTGTCTCTGACGTGCCTTCCGGCAAGCCTCTCTCGAATGCTCCCCGCCATCTTCACTATCAAGCTTTCGGTCGAAACATCATGGGCCTTGTTCCCTCTGGTATACAGTGGCGGCCACACCACAAACGCGGTTGGTGTGATCTCACAAGACTACAAGCCCCTCCGATGTACAACAATGGTGTGTGCAAGCACTGAGTGGTAAGAGGTGTGCAAACCTCACTAAATAGTAGGCCTAAACCTAGAGCAAGTGTATAAGCGGTGGTCTAATCAACCTAAGTACTTCGCAAAGCACCTACGCTAATCACCTAGTGAATCACTAAGCACTATGCAAGTGGAGATCACTAAAATGGTGTAGGAACACCCTTGATATGTTTCCTTAGCTCCACACATGTCAAATGGCTGGTTGGGGGTCTATTTATAAGCCCCACTGAGAAAGTAGCCGTTGGGGACGAAATCCTGCTTTTCTGCTACTGACCAGACGCTGCTATCATCATTATAACACCCTCGATGTTACACCATACAGTCTTTTGCTAAAACATTGCATGAGCATTATACTTATGTGTAAATGTGTGTAATATAGTGTGTAAAGCAATATACATAACTTGAAACGTTCATCGGAAACGTGAAACAAATGTTATATTTCATGTCGTGTTGTGTCACTTAGGGTTCTAGATGAATTTTTATTTAACAGAAATATTATAGAATACATATACAAAACTTTAATAATGTTTGTAGTATAAGATTCATAGGTGACGATGAAATACGTGCGGTCAAGAATGAGATTCACTAGCTAGCTTACTTAATAGCTTGAAAATCGCATTGGATGTGAAACCGTTTGAAACTTAGTCAAATTTCTTAAGTCGAAAGATGGTTCGACGAGGCTAAGTTTGGGAATTTTTGTACGTGAATTGGATTAAGAAGTAGTGTAATTTCATGGTTGGTTTTAGTAGCTTGATATACCATCTTGAGCGTAAAATAGGTAGTTTAGCAACTGGATCATCGAGTTGGATTTTTGAACAGCTTTAAAAAGCATGCATGACACGGTTGTAGCGCCTAGGCGCGATCACCGCACCGGCACTCGGCGTCGCCACGCCTGCTCCCCGACATGTAAGCCCGCACGTGTGCCACCACGTTGGCCCAGCCTGCCGCTAGCGCCGCATCACTGGCCGCTGTCATCCACACCATCGTTGCTGCGCCCTGGCCCATGTCTCACGCACACATGCGCACGCCGTGCTGGTGGGTCTGGTCGCTCTACCACCGCCACAGTCGTCTCGGGCCCTATGTCTCAGTCGATCCATTGCTGTCAGCCCCGTGGTGTCCTCGCGTGGCTGCTAGCCTCGATCGTGAGCACTAGGCCGCCCATGTATGCTCTCACCATAGCATCGTGTCCGACTGCATCACTGCACCATCGTCCCGTCGCCGTGCTGCTGCCACCTACTTCGCCATATCATTGCTTGTGCTATGTTATGTTGCATCACCATGCTGCTGCTAGTCGTGGTCATGATTGCTGGATCACCCACGTGCGCTGCACTACTCACGTCGTGTTCGCCTGAGCTGCTGCGCCGGCACATGGCCATGTTGCCGTCGGGTTGCAAGTTAATGCACTGTGGCTGCCTGAGCCATGCCAACTCGTACGAGCACGGGTATCTTCCCTATGTGTGCCCTTGTCCATTGCGTTTGCATGGTGAGCATCGCTCTGCACCCCCAATCACCTCTTCCTTTAATGGCGTTGCATCAGAGCCACCGAGCCATGCCAAGTCCAGCTCACAGCGCCGGTCAAATCCATGTAATTCCATGTGCCAAAGGGTTGAGTAGGAACCTAGCCACGCGTCAAACCCTCCCACTGCTGCTGCCAGCCGGTGTCAAGCCCCAATTTAACGATTGCTTCACCGTCGGCCATCTTAAGACCCCACAGTAGCACTCATCTAATTCACCTTACCCCATCTAGCTTCATCCAATTAGTTGGCACTATGTCTTTGCCATGTTCCCATCTATCCCATTGTAACACGCCGGGTGTTTAAATACTAAAAAAAGGACATGACATCATATGCATTGCAAGGCATTGGTCATATTGCAAAATTTGATATGCATTCACTAAAACAAGTTTACATTTATGTGGTATGTGTTGAATTGTATGGTTTGAATCAAGTTCAAAATTTGGTTTGGATTTGAATTTTCAAGAAAACCCTAATTTTCAGTATTTAAATCCTACCCTGAAAACCCATTTCAAAATCTAAGCATATTTTGGGGTTGAGCCTTAAAGCAAAAGTGTAGAGCTTGTCAAGTTATACAAAGTTTGTTTTTGGAGTTTTCAAAGTTGTTATGAAAAATTTGAAGTAATTTGAAAAGGCGTAATTCCTTAAATGTTCCCTATTTGAATTCAAAAGTTTATTTCAAAATGTAGACCGAATTAGGGGTTGGTTATAAAAGCAAAGTTGTAGAACTTGGAATTTTGAACAACTTTTATTTTTGGAAATTTTTGAGTTGTTATACAAATTTGGGAGTAATCTAAATTTGAAATAAAATGGCAATTCTGTAATGACTGTGAATAGTGTTCACCGCCTAAGCTACATGGCCAGCGATCTTCTTCGGCGTTCCAGGCGCGTCGTGGCCGTCTTTGGCGTCGCGCTAGCACAGGGAAAGGCTCCGTCATGGCTTCCTTGAGCTTCTGAGCCACGTTATAAGTACCGAGACACCGTCGTCGTCGTTTTTCTTCTTCCTCTATTTTCACCGCCGTCGATGCCATAGCTCCGTTGAGCTCTCGCCGTCGACCTAGTGCTGTTGCCCTCTCAGTAAAGGTCGTCCTAGCTTTGTCTCTTCCTTGCGAACATAGCTAGCCAACCTTGGTCACCTGAAATTGCCAGGACCTCGCTGTCCACGCTCTT
The DNA here is from genome assembly GCF_019320115.1 of Miscanthus floridulus. Lineage (NCBI taxonomy): Eukaryota > Viridiplantae > Streptophyta > Magnoliopsida > Poales > Poaceae > Miscanthus > Miscanthus floridulus. Next base: position 102,894,866 of record NC_089584.1, read on the forward strand.
CTTCCTCACGGCTGGCCGAACCGCCGTTGCGTTCGCCTCACCGTGGCTAGTGCTCCACGGTGCGTATCCGTCCTTGATTTGTAGCCCTTCTGCTTCACTGTGTTACCATGGTCCTCTGTGACCTTTTGATTGAACCATTCCTCCATTGTAGTCACCAGGAGTCGAGCTTGCCATCGCCGTCGTTGCTGTCATCGTCGTCTGACACCACCCTTGCTGATCATCGTCTACCGCACGTTCTAACATGTTTGTGGTGTGCTTCTGTTGCTTCTCGAGTAGTTTTAGAGAGCTCTAGCAAGCTCTAGTTGCTTGAATGCCGCGGTGCCACCGTGTCCTGCTCGGCCGAGCCGCCATGGCCGGTGTAGTGCTCGGTTCTAGTCGCGTTTGGTCTCGGTTGTGCCACCAATCGTTGCACCTTGTTGTGGTGATCACCGTGGTGCCTTTGCCTTCGCCGTTGGTCTCACCGGCGACGAGGAATCACCGATCAATGCGCGTGTTGCCGGAGTCAAAGTCGGAGGTTGAAGATGACAGGCGGGACCCGATGTCAGTGACTCAGCGTTCAAATGGAATTTTTTCTATTTTCTGAAATGAATGAATAGTGTATGCTTTTGTTATTTTTGTGTAGAATTATTTAGAGCTCCAAAAATTATGAAATTTTTTGTGTGACCTCTCTGTGATGTATATTATTTAAGAAAAATTTGAAATGTTGTTTTTCAGTACTTTTTGAATGTGATAAAAATTGCTCAATTAATTAATAAATGAGTTTCCATGATTTTTCTAGGCTTATTTATGTATCCAAAAATTATGAAAATTGTTTTTCCACTTAGTTATCATGTGATGAACATTTACAAAAAAATTTGAGGTCAATTGGAACAAGTTGATTTATTTTATAATTCTTAATTAATTAATTAATTCATAAAAGCAAATAGTAACCTTTAGTGATTTAGGTTTTGTTTGAATTTTTGATTGAGTGATGTCCTTGGGTCATTAGTTGATATTGATCCTTGGCAATTGAATTAGGTGTTACAAGAAGGTTTAGATAGTTTGACTTGTAACTGTACTGCAAAGGAAAGTTGTATTCTAGTTGTTAACTTTTGCATCCATCATCGAGCATCATGTTTTGTATTTCGCATCATGTTAAACATGGCATTGTTACTACGTGTAGTGAATAAAGGTGAACACGTGGTAGTTAATCAAGTTGTGGAGGAGGTTAATCCATCTGTTGAGGTCAGATCGAATACTTGTGGAACGTCGCAGGAACTGAACTTTTCTGTCAACGAAGGCAAGCCCCGGATGCATACAACCCTACCTTGTGTTTCACAAATTAATTTCGCTTTTTCTTTTCTATACTACATTAAGTGATTAGGAGTTAAGTAAAAGCCTAATTGGTGCATTACCAACATTGTTTTCCGTAACTACCTTGTTACCAGTTTATGTCATAAATGTCTAGTTATGCTTAGACAGATCAAAGTCGGGTGATTACCTATCAACTGTAGGTTTTAAATGGATCTTTGGTTACTTATGTTATCATGTGATATGAGCATGTGGAGTAATAAATCTAGACCGAGTGGATTCGGTATGTGAGAGCCACAAGACATGGAGGTCTTGTGAGCGGGTTCTTTCTGCCTGTGTCGGTTAAGGTCCACACCGTTGTTGAACTGTGTGCGGTGAGACTTTGTAGTACTAACCACATACTCCAGTAAGCCTTAACTTGGTGATTCTAGTACGAGAATGGCTACTCGTGCACTAGGAGTGGAGAGATGGCGGGAATAGCATGTACCCACATGACAATGGGCTGTATTGGTGGAGTACTATATTCTCGGGTGGCGCGGACCCATTCTTGTTTTAGAGGATCCGAGAGTAGGTTGGTATATTGTCACAGAATCGACCAATTTATAAGAGTACAAGTACAATAGTAGCCCACAAGCGGTCGCACTATCATACTTGAACCCATATAAACCCGGTAGTCCATCGAGTACCACGATGGGTCTCGATAAACGATTACAACATCCAAGATCATACATGATTCAACATACATGCCACATATTACATAAAGTTCACAGATACATTTTCATCATCAGAGTACGAATAGAAGTTATTACAAATCGAGTTTGATAGATAAAGCAGAAGCAAATAAGTTCGAAAATAAAGTTTCCAACATAGTTTGATACAGTGCCAAGTAGGATCACGGTCCACAAAAGCAAAGATAGGGATTAATAAAGAAGCTTGCCCAAGGCTTACTCCTCATCCACGATAGGATAGAAGCAACTCTTGCAATAACCATGATACACAGTGCCATCTGCAACAATGGGAAATAAAACCCTGAGTACGATAAGGTACTCAGCTAGACTTACCCGTCATAAACTAGAAATAGAATGACTCCAAGGATTATGCAAGGCTGTATAATTGGAGATAACTTGACAACATTTTGCTTAAAAGCAATTGACTTAGTTGTACCATTATGATTTCTTTATCAAGTTAATTATATCTATCCATTTCTAGATTAGCAACTATCCTGTGCCAAACATGTGGTATATCAATTTAAAAGCATACAATAGTAACCATAGCAGGTATTGTAATTCCATATTCATCCGAACCATCATGTTCTATAACACAGTTACTACGATGTTGGGACTAGCCAAGTTTCTCACTATCTAGGAGAGACGGCAATTCAAATCGATTTCAACCAGCTGGGAATTTATTCCTAACACAAACCCAGGCATACCGCACGAAGGCAGCCTTAGGTCACCTTTGATACAACTTAGGTCTACATTTTGTGGGTCCGTACTGCACCGCACAATCTAGGACACCAGATGCCAGGATGTTTAGGCCTAGCCTGCCCTTGGACTCAGTCTGATCGCCTCCCGCAAGGAGCGCACAACAAAATGGGTCCTGGCCTAAGTTGAATTACTCGGCTTCACGGTTGGAACGAGTTATCTGGCCAGCTAAGTGAGAGGCATGCGTTCAATCTTATTAGAAGCGCCAACAACGGTACGGTCCTTAATTGACATAGACAGGGATAGATCCACACCCAAGACCTCCATGTCTTGTTGCTTCTCTATCGTCATCTCGCTCGGTCTTGATTTTCTTTTACCCCATGGTTCTGTTCCATGATAGCAAATATAGCCAACCGTGCTCTGGTATCCACCTATATCTCGCAGGTGACAGGACATCACCTGACTTCTACCGGTCTAAGCATGGCTAAGCATATATTCGATCCTGGATCTATACCGATTAAAGGTGTAATATCTAGACAAGGAATTTATATGCATCAAGTGGTTCCATTCAACTCTTACAACCTAATGCATCAATCATAAGTACTTAAGTAATCATTTGTAAAATACTGGGAGACTTAGAATGCTCTGGGGCTTACCTCGCAGAAAGGAAGTGGGGCGGTGGTCAGGACACTCCGGAAGCTCTTTAGGATTCTACTTCGTGCCTTCAGGAGCTGTGACTTGAGGATTCTCCTGCTGGTCCCCTTCCTCTGCTTCTTCGAAGTCCAGCAACGTTATTTCTTCCTCTGATCCTAGATGCATGAATATGGCATAAGGTATTGCGAATGCATACATGCGTACAAGTATAGCATGATGACACATGATGAATGCATTCATATAAGTATTCATAACAGCATGGTGTTAACAAGTGCATCATGTTTATTGAGTAGGTGCATATCTCTTCTCGATTATTTAATTAACTATTTCTATAATGCCTCTACTATATTACAAAATAGCAGCTACTTGTTTCACTCATAATTGGAGTTCTACTAATCCAAATGCAGTGATCCTAGACTTTCTGGAAAGCTTATCAAATTATCTACAACTTTGTTATTAACCATTTTTACAGCAAACATCATCCCTATCATGCAACTTATCAAACTACAGAATCTGTCTGGAATCCTTTTAAATTTGCATTTTAAAGCAACAATACTTCTACTTCATGTAATCACTCAAAGTTTGACAACATAAAGCCTACCAATAGTTTAAGCATACCAAATACATTCAAGACAATATAATGGTAAAGCCCAAACTATTTATTTAAATGCCTTTATTATTTTATTTAGATATTTAGGTTAAATAATAAATATATACCAGATATACTTCATAAATTCTCAAAAATTTATAGTGCTTCACTAAGGTTACCAAAAGACTACTGTAAAAGTTTCATACCATTTTATACAGTAAAACATTCTATACAAAAATGCCAAGACAGAAAGGCATAAAGTAGCATAAATAGAAAACCCTAGTGAAAAGTGTCAAGCAACAGATTTCCTATTTTTCTTAGCATCCTTATGGTACTAGGATTACCCCCAACAAATTTCATGAATTTTTTATTCATAATTAATTTATAAAAATTCATACAAGGATTCACTATTTATAAAAGAAAAATCTATAACTACAAATCTACACATGCACTAATCTTCAAATTTTTACCAGAGCTCATATATGTTAAGACTAGCTTACCACAAAAATTTTATAATTTTTGGAGCAAAGGAACTCTAGATATAAAATAAACAATTTTGCATGCATTCAAAAACACATTTCAAACTTCCATTTAAATCTTCCAAAAATTCTACTGTAAGTGCCAAGAATATATTTTTCCTAAATACTAAACTTCCTAAGGACCACTACACAATTTATTGCACAAATTTTGAAGCTACCAAACTGGAGATATAAAAATCACAAAACAATTCAAAATCTGGAATCAAATGACCTATCCTATCTCCTGCTGTCGCTGACCGGTGGGACCCATCGGTCAGAGGACCCCACATGTCATCGAGACAAGGACAGAGCAGGCGGCTCTACTCTACTAGCATGGCCGGAGCTCACTGACGACGAACTTGCCGGTGATGACATCATCACACGATGATCTACTCGATCTGGCGCATCGATTGAGCTCCGTGGGTGGCCTTCTCGTCGGAGCTAGCGGGTACGGCAACGTCAATGGTGGGGTGGAGGTGCGGGTCATTGGTGAGACGCCGGTGGAAGCCATGGCGACTCAATCAAACGCTACACCAAGCATCACAGAGCTACGGTGAACCTAGCTAGCGCTCTAGCGTGGCCTAGGGTGGTCTGGTTAGGTGGGACCACGGCGATGGAGGTGGCGGTGGAGCTCTGGTGAGGTTGTGTGTGGGGCTGGAGCTTACTGAGCTTGAACAGCGGGCACTGGGAGGAGCAGTGGGGTGCTGGGGAGGCGGTGGTGCTGTTGCGGTGATGGAACAGCGGCTTGTGCCATCAACGATGATGGCGGTGCTGCGGTGCCGAGGCTACAGCTGCTACGGGCACTATGAACGGCGAAGGTGAGTCGGGAATGCGAAACTGAGGGCGCGGACAGGAGCGGGCGGGTGCTAGGGTGATAACGCTGGGCTTAGGCGTGTCGTGGCCTGCACGGTCAGGGCAACAGCGACGCGCGGCTACAGCGGGACTCCACACGGTGCACAGACACTGACGCCGGTCGGCCACTGTGCCGAGCGATTCAGTTCGTTCAGACTCGCGACATGATGCCTGACAGTGGGTTTTTTCGTTCGAATTATCTCTCGATGCAAAGCAATCTAGTGAATGATTCCAAAACAAAATTTGTAGCCCTAAGTGCCATCTACAAATCTTGTTCAAAGATCATGCTCTAATTCGCAACTGAGACTAAGTAAAATCACCCCCAATGTCGGCCTGTCAGTCTATCAGTCGATATGACTTAGGAAAATTTTGTTAAGTCTTGAGATGTTGATTTTACTAATTTTTGTGATCCAATTTCACACATGTTAAGAGCTGAATCAGTTAATGACCCAAAAATAAAAGTTGTTCCTTATATCAAATACTACAACTTTGCTTTAGTGATCTCCTCCATGCAAGGTCTCTAACACCTAGTTCAAATTTGGTCAAACATGTCACATTTAAATGATGATACACTTCAAAGCATGGCTTAATGACCCAATTACCCCTAACAATGAATATCAAAGTTGTTCATAATGACACTCTAAACATGTTTAAACAATTTGCAAGGTCATTCAATCATTTCTTGTATTAGTCACTCATAGAGCTATTTAGTGTAATCACATGAAACCTGACTTAAGGCTTGATCATGGGAAATGACATTCATGAACTATGTTCCATTTGCTAACCTAAGTATTGCCAATATATTTTTATGACTCAAATCAACCATCTACATGTATACACTCATGATCATATGCATATACACATGGAGACATGAAATAATGAGAAAAGTTGCATATGTTCAAAGAAACATGCGATAACAGGCAAATGTTGCAGATGTTTCAATCCAATGTTTCAATTATAAATGCTTGTTTATGAATGCTTGATGATCATGCTCATGTTATGCAAGTCAAGTTTATGCAAGGCTAACACTCGAGGTGTTACATATATGTAGGTCGGGGACCTGCATATGTTGTGTGGCCTAGAATTCCTAGCTGGGTTTATAGTCGGTTAGAATCGTCATTGCTCCTCGGTTATAGAGACTCACTTCTTTGTTCATCATCGTAGTTTAATAACTGAACTTGAGAAGGTGTTGGATATGAAGTTTCATAATCTCAATACGGATCATGTCATCTTTGTATATGATTATATGAAGTTTTTAATGTTGAATTAAAGAATTTTGTTAAAGAGCTTTTACGCAAAATAACTTTGATTATTGCTAAAGCTATACCTTGAATCCCTGAGCCTGCATTCCTGAGTTTATCAGTTCTTATTTCGGTTAATTCTTGTTGAGTACTTTTGTAATCAGGGTTCGTTGACCCTTGTTGCAGGTGAGCCTCATGAGCAGATCTATTTTGGATCGTGCTGCATGACTATTGTTCGATCCGACGATGAGAAGTAAATGCATGGCCCTTGGGTAGGGCAACTTTTGTGTGATCTGTAATATGTTATAATACCACTCCACTACTATGTTTGTAATATTAACCGAACTTAGTTGTATGGTTTGTAAATTATGTTATTGTAAGTCTTCCGCTATTTTTACTCTGATGTATATATTCAAATAAATATTGTAATACTGCAATGACTCTGTAATGTGATCCTGCTCAGAAATCATGGATGATTCGAGGTTCTCCGAGGACACCCAACAGTCTTCTTAAGTTACCGAGAACATATGCATAGATGTCAAAGGTCGTTGGACAGTGATAGGTGTATGTGGGCCTTATAATTTAGGAGGTTCTGCCACAGAATGGTATCAGAGCGTGATCGTTACAAAGTCTTTGTCGTATTGGTTTACAAAAACTTCAAAACGATTTGGGATGACTAAATTTAACTTGTTAATTTGGTCCAAATTGCTTTTGACTTATCTTATTTCTTTCTCACCATTCCTTATTTGATTAAAAAGGTTTTGTGTGGTGGAGTAGTAATCTTACTATGCCCTATATAAAAACAAATGTTGTTTATGTGCATTATAAGCTTTGATGGTTTTGTTCATAAGAACGATTCATGCATCATGATTAATTCACTAGTTACTTCCTTCACCTCTGAGTCTAGAGTTGAGTAGTGAGTCTGGTTTGACTAATGTAATCGATCCTAGCTGCTCTTTAGACTTTGATCAAATGGTCTTACTTGGATTAAATTGGCTTCCTACAGTATGGCTCATACCAAGATGACGCCCTGTAAGTCCACTAGACCCAAAGGAGTTCCTCGTCACCAACTTGCCCCTAGGAATGACGGTGCTAGCAGTAGCAGATCTAGGCCTGATCCCTAGGTAGAGATATAGAGGATTTCTATAGAGTTAGCACAAGCTACTAGAGATAGGGCCTTGGATGCCATACAGGTAGGAGAACTATAGGATCAATTGAGGCATCTCACCACTGTGCATAGTAATTGTGAGAGTATGTTAGTTCATACGGTGGAAGGAAGAAATGAAGCTTGGCATAGGGAAAATGTAGCTAGAGCTAGAACTCATGAGCTAGAATTCTATGTAGAAGATTTAGAAGAACATAATACTTATCTGCATGAGGAAGTTCATAAGCTAAGCAATCTACTAGATCCAAATCATGAACCCCAAGCTGATGCCATGGACCTCGGTGTCATCGTTGCTGATGGTAGTGAATCGGAAGAAGAAGAAGATCCTAAAGAATTAGTAATGATCGATGAAAGTGATAATGAAGGCGGTAATATTTCCGGAATGGATACCAAGCCTAAAGTTTAAAGTAATCGAGGAAAGGTGTAGAGTTGTATAATAGTTAGTTCTAGTTAAGTTAAGTAGTTTTGTTTAGGTTCATGCGGGTTTGTGTTTATATTAGTAAACTCTATGTAAGGTGTCTGGAGTAAGCTTTTGTGTAATTCAATAAAGACTTGTGAATAAAGTTTGGTTTATTATGAGCAGATGCGTCGTACGCAGGGTTCGTATATTCTGGGAACTTCACAAGATGAGAACGGTATTCTAGATCCGCCACTAGTTCCAACAAATCTGGCTGATGCTATAGCCGCACTTGTCATTGTGATGGTTGAAAATTCTCGTTTGCTTCATGAGATAGCTTAGAGTAATCAGAATCAGATGCAAGGAAACTGTGGTCACCACCATAACAGGCAAGAGGCTACATATGTTGATTTTACAGACATAAGACCACCAGTGTTCACCAAGGCAGATGAACCATTAGAGGCTGATGATTGGCTTTGAACCATGGAGCAAAAATTTGATCTTATTCCATGCATGGAGTATCAGAAACCTGCGTTTGCCGCCCAGTAACTTCGAGGAGCAGCAAGTGCTTGGTGGGCAAACTTAGTGGCTATGCAACCAGCTAGCATTCCTATAACTTGGGCTAAGTTCCGTACTGCCTTCAGAGCCCATTATATTCTTGAAGGAGTTATGACTATGAAGCTAGATGAATTCCTTGCTTTAAAGCAAGGAGATCAAATAGTGATTCAGTATGTGGGAAGATTCAATCACCTGTCACAATATGCACTTGAACATGTCAATACTGATGCCAAGAAGAAGAGGTAGTTTATGAGAGGCCTAAATACCAAACTGCAGACAATGATGACAACTTGTACTCATGTTACTTATCATGAGGCGGTAAATATTGCAATTGCTTTAGAGGCAAAGTATCGGTAGCATAAGGAGCTCAAAAAGAAAAAGAGTATGCCGTCTGGATCTTTTGGGGGAAATCAAAAGAGACAGAGGGTGATTTATCATCCAGTAAATCATAATCGTCCTCCTTATCGTCCACCGCAGTTCTGAGCCGGGCAACAGTCAAATGTCCATCCTGCTATAACCTACCCGAATTCTCAACAGACCAATGCTCCTAGTGGCAATGCTCCAACGTCCTAGGGTCACAATTATCCATGTTACAATTGTGGAAGGACCAGTCATTTCTCCAGGGAATGTCCATATCCCAGGCAGGCTAATCAAAATTATTAGAAGACCCCCTATCAATCAACAACAGGGTCAGACACCAAACAAGAACCCCAATCAGAATGCTCAAAAGGACAAAGATGAGAGAAAGATAGGACGGGTGTTCTATATTCAAGCTAGGGAAATTCCGGAAGGAGAGCCAGTGATAATGGGTATGTTTCCTGTTGCCAATCACCCTACAGTTATACTTTTTGATTCAGGTGCATCTCATTCATTCATCAATAGAACATTTGTGGTAAAGCATAAAATTTCAATTAGGGCAACAAAGGAAAATTTCTTTATACAGTCGCCTAGGGGACATCTGTGTACTAAGGAAATGGTATACCAGGTATCCATAAACTTGGGTGGGCATATTTTTCCCACTACCATGATTATCCTTAAGGATCAGGATATAGATGTAATCTTGGGAATGAATTGGATGTATCATCATAAGGCTGTTATAGATGCTTTGAATAGAATTATAAGGGTGAGTTTGTTAGATAGTAGTTCTCAACTTCTCATCCAACTTCCAACCTTAAGAAGATCAGTGGGCAATATTTGTGCAACTGCTGTCAAAGAGATTAGAGATATCCCGGTAGTGTGTGAATTTCTGGATGTGTTTTCTAAAGATTTACCCGATCTACCACCTGATAGGGATGTCCAGTTTAACATAGAGTTGCAACCTAGAACAGCTTTGATTTCTCAGAGAGCTTATAGGATGCCACCTAAGGAATTGGCCAAGTTGAAGACTCAGTTGCAAGAATTGATTGAGAAGGGGTTTATCCAACCTAGTTCATCACCTTGGGGATGTCCGGCAATTTTTGTGAAAAAGAAAGATGAGACCCTGAGGTTATATGTCGACTATCGTCCGTTGAATGAAGTGACAATCAAGAATAAGTATCCCTTACCTTGGATAGATTTGCTTTTTGATCAATTGGCTAGAGCCAAAGTTTTCTCCAAGATTGATTTGAGGTTAGGATATCACCAAATCAAGATAAAGCCTGAAGATATTCCCAAAACGGCATTTACCACAAGATATGGATTATATGAATACTTGGTAATGTCTTTTGGTTTGACAAATGCTCCAGCTCATTTCATGTATCTGATGAATTCAGTATTCATGCCTGAGCTAGACAAGTTTGTAGTGGTGTTTATTGATGACATTCTAGTATATTCCAAGAATAAGGAAGAACATGCGGAACATCTCAGAATTGTTCTGACCCACTTGAGAGAACATCAACTATATGCCAAGTTCAGCAAGTGTGATTTTTGGCTTAAGAAAGTACAATTTCTTGGACATGTCTTGTCAGCTGAAGGCATTGTAGTTGATCCAAGCAAAGTGAAGGATGTGCTTGATTGGAAACCGCCAACCATAGTTCATCAAGTTTGGAGTTTTCTAGGATTGGCGGGGTATTAACGTTGGTTTATTCCAGATTTCTCTAAATTATCAAAGTCCATAACTGAATTGTTAAAGAACCAAGTCAAGTTTGTCTGGTTATCTGATTATGAAGAGGCTTTCCAGACTTTGAAGAGACTATTGACTACTGCACCAGTATTGGCCTAACCTGATATCGAGAAGCCGTTTGATGTTTATTGTGATGCTTCAGGTATTGGTATTGGATGTGTGTTGATGCAAGAAGGCCAAGTCATTGCGTATGCATCCAAGCAACTTAAGCAACATGAAGAACACTATCTGACTCATGATCTGGAGTTAGCAGCTATGGTCCATGCTTTGAAGATTTGGCGGCATTACCTGCTTGGTAATACGAGCCATATTTATACAGGCCACAAGAGCTTAAAGTATATCTTTACTCAGTCAGAGTTGAACATGCGACAAAGAAGATGGTTAGAACTGATTAAAGATTATGACTTGGAGGTACATTATCACCCTGGTAAAGCAAATGTGGTTACAGATGCCCTTAGTCACAAAAGTTATTGCAATTGTCTGGCAGTGAGAACAATGGGTTTGACTTTATGTCAAGAGATGGAGAAGTTGAATGTAGAAATAATTCAACAAGGTAGTTTGACCAACATAATTGTTGAAGCAACTATTCGAGATCAAGTTATTGTTGCTCAAAAAGAAAACAAGGGTATAGCCCATATCAAAGAAAGGGTCAAGAATGAAAAAGCAGAATGCTTCAGCATAGATGATGAAGGTGTATTATGGTTCAAGGATCGCCCTTTGGTACCAAAGGTTCCTGAGTTGTGGTAGTCAATTCTGGAAGAGGCACTTGCTACGAGGTTATCTATCCATCCGGGAAGCAACAAGATGTACCATGACTTGAAGCAAAGATTTTGGTGGACTAAAATGAAAATAGAGATTGCTAGATATATAGCAAAGTGTGATACTTGTCAAAAGATGAAAGCTATACATTTGAGGTTTGCTGGTGAATTACAACCATTACCTATTCCATCCTGGAAGTGGGAGGACATAAGTATGGACTTTATTATTGGTCTACCTAAGACATCAAAGGGATTTGACTCAATATGGGTTATTGTAGATCGACTAACCAAGTCAGCACATTTTCTTCCAGTTCAGAATACATATCCCACTATACGATATGCCAAGATATATTTAGAGTGAATTGTGAGTCTCCATGGAGTACCCAAGACTATTGTGTCCGATAGGGGTACACAGTTTGTCTCCAACTTTTGGAAATAATTGCATTCTTCATTGGGTACCAAACTATTATACAGTACAGCTTATAATCTGCAGACTGATGGGCAAACTGAAAGAGTCAATCAAGTGCTTGAAGATATGTTAAGGTGTTGTGTCCTTAACTATTCCAATAAGTGGGACGAATGCTTACCTTTGGCCAAGTTCTCATACAACAATAGTTATCAGGAAAGCATTAGAATGGCTCCATTTGAAGCACTCTGTGGTCGTAGATGCAGAACATCGCTGAGTTGGTCTGAGCCTAGAGAAAGAAGATTCTTTGAGGTTGACCTTGTGAAAGAAACAGAAGACAAGGTTAAGCAAATACAAAGTAATTTGAAGATAGCTCCATCCCGACAAAAGAGTTATGCGGATAGACAACGTAGACCATTGGTGTTTAACAAAGGAGATTTTGTATATCTGAAAGTATCACCAATGAAGGGAGTTACCTGTTTTGGTGTTAAAGGCAAGTTGGCACCTCGATATATTGGACCATTTCAAATTTTAGAGAGGTATGGAAAAGTGGCATATCGCTTGAAATTACCAAAACATCTCGTAGCTGTACATGATGTGTTTCTCAAAGTTGGCACCTCGATATATTGGACCATTTCAATTGAAGAAGTGTCTTCGAGTGCCTGAGCAGAATGTTGAAGTTGAAGGAGTGGAACTTAAACCAGATTTGACTTATTCTGAATATCCTATCTGAGTTTTGGATTAGAAAGATCGTGTTACTCGAAGGAGGATAATCAAGTTCCACAAGATACAATGGAATCATCATTAAGAAGAAGAAGCTACTTGGGAATCAGAAGATTACTTGCTAGAAAAAATTCCAAAGTTTCTGGCGTCAATATAGAATAGAGTAATGTTAGTTGAGCTCGGTTGTTACAAATTGTGTTTTGTAAAGAGACCTCAGCTGTTTTATGGATAGATTTTGTATGTGTTCTTGCGATACATTTCCTTTTCCATTACTTACCCTATGGTTTTGAATCTCGGGGTGAGATTTCTTTTAGGGGGAAGGATTGTAACACCCCAGGTGTTTAAATACTAAAAACAGGACATGTCATCATATGCATTGCAAGGCATTGGTCATATTGCAAACTTTGATATGCATTCACTAAAACAAGTTTACATTTATGTGGTATGTGTTGAATTGTATGGTTTGAATCAAGTGCAAAATTTGGTTTAGATTTGAATTTTCAAGAAAACCCTAATTTTCAGTATTTAAATCCTACCCTAAAAACCCATTTCAAAATCTAAGCATATTTTGGGGTTGAGCCTTAAAGCAAAAGTGTAGAGCTTGTCAAGTTATACAAAGTTTGTTTTTGGAGTTTTCAAAGTTGTTATGAAAAATTTGAAGTAATTTGAAAAGGCATAATTCCTTAAATGTTCCCTATTTGAATTCAAAAGTTCATTTCAAAATGTAGACCAAATTAGGGGTTGGTTATAAAAGCAAAGTTGTAGAACTTGGAATTTTGAACAACTTTTATTTTTGGAAATTTTTGAGTTGTTATACAAATTTGGGAGTAATTTGAATTTGAAAACGAATGTCAATTCTGTAATGACTATGAACAGTGTTCACCGCCTAAGCTACATGGCCGGCGATCTTCTTTGGCATTCCAGGCGCGTTGTGGCTGTCTTTGGCGTCACGCTGGCGTAGGGAAAGGCTCCGTCGTGGCTTTCTTGAGCTTCTGAGCCGCGTTATAAGTACCGAGACGCCGTCGTCGTCATTTTTCTTCTTCCTCTGTTTTCACCGCCGCCGATGCCATAGCTCCGTCGAGCTCTCGCCGTCGACCTAGCATCGTTGCCCTCTCGATAAAGGCTGTCCTAGCTTTGTCTCTTCCTGGCGAACATAGCTAGCCAACCTTGGTCACCTGAAATTGCTAGGAACTCGCTATCCACGCTCTTCTTCCTCACGGCCGGCCGAACCACCGTCGTGTTCGCCTCACCGTGGCTCGTGCTCCACGGTGCGTATCCATCCTTGATTTGTACCCCTTCTGCTTCACTGTGTTACCATGGTCCTCTGTGACCTTTTGATTGAACCATTCCTTCATTGCAGTCACTAGGAGTCGAGCTTGCCATCGCCGTCGTTGCTGTCACCGTCGTCTGACGCCACCCTTACTGATCATCATCTACCGCACGTTCTAACACGTTTGTGGTGAGCTTCTGTTGCTTCTCGAGTAGTTTTAGAGAGCTCTAGCAAGATCTAGTTGCTTGAACACCATGGTGTCGCCATGTCCTGCTCGGCCGAGCCGCCATGGGTGGTGTAGTGCTTGGTTCTAGTCGCGTTTGGTCTTGGTTGTGCCACCAATCGTTGCGCCTTGTTGTGGTGATCACCGTGGTGCCTTTACCTTCGTCATTAGTCTCACCGATGGCGAGGAATCGCTGGTCAACGTGCGTGTTGCTGGAGTCAAAGTCAGAGGTTGAAGATGACAGGCGGGACCCGATGTCAGTGACTCAGCGTTCAAATGGAAATTTTTCTAATTTCTGAAATGAATGAATAGTGTATGCTTTTGTTATTTTTGTGTAGAATTATTTAGAGCTCCAAAAATTATGAAATTTTTTGTGTGACCTCTCTGTGATGTATATTATTTAAGAAAAATATGAAATGTTGTTTTTCAGTACTTTTTGAATGTGATAAAAATTGGTCAATTAATTAATAAATGAGTTTCCATGATTTTTCTAGGCTTATTTATGTATCCAAAAATTATGAAAATTGTTTTTCCACTTAGTTATCATGTGATGAACATTTACAAAAAATTTGAGGTCAATTGGAACAAGTTTATTTATTTCATCATTCTTAATTAATTAATTAATTCATAAAAGCAAATAGTAACCTTTAGTGATTTAGGTTTTGTTTGAATTTTTGATTGAGTGATGTCCTTGGGTCATTAGTTGATAATGATCCTTGGCAATTGAATTAGGTGTTACGAGAAGGTTTAGTTAGTTTGACTAGTAACTGTACCGCAAAGGAAAGTTGTATTCCAGTTGTTAACTTTTGCATCCATCATCGAGCATCATGTTTCGTATTTCGCATCATGTTAAACATGGCATTGTTACTATGTGTAGTGAATGAAGGTGAACACGTGGTAGTTAATCAAGTTGTGGAGGAGGTTAATTCGTCTGTTGAGGTCGGATCGAATACTTGTAGAACGTCGCAGGAACCGGACTTTTCTATCAACGAAGGCAAGCCCCGGATGCATACAACCCTACCTTGTGTTTCACAAATTAATTTTGCTTTTGCTTTTCTATACTGCATTAAGTGATTAGGAGTTAAGTAAAGCCTA
This sequence comes from Miscanthus floridulus, assembly GCF_019320115.1. NCBI lineage: Eukaryota > Viridiplantae > Streptophyta > Magnoliopsida > Poales > Poaceae > Miscanthus > Miscanthus floridulus. The sequence goes on from NC_089584.1 coordinate 102,910,130, forward strand.
ATTGGTGCATTACCAACATTGTTTTCCGTAACTACCTTGTTACTAGTTTATGTCGTAAATGTCTAGTTATGCTTAGCCATGCTTAGACAGATCAAAGTCGGGTGATTACCTATCAACTGCAGGTTTTAAATGGATCTTTGGTTACTTATGTTATCATGTGATATGAGCATGTGGAGTAATAAATCTAGATCGGGTGGATTCGGTATGTGAGAGCCACAAGACGTGGAGGTCTTATGAGCGGGTTCTTTCCGCCTATATCGGTTAAGGTCCATACCATTGTTGAACTGTGTGCGGTGAGACTTTGTAGTACTAACCACATACTCCAGTAAGCCTTAACTTGGTGATTCTAGTACGAGAATGGCTACTCGCGCATTGGGAGTGGAGAGATGGCGGGAATAGCGTGTACCCACATGGCAATGGGCTGGATTGGTGGAGTACTGTATTCTCGGGTGGCGTGGACCCATTCTTGTTTTAGAGGATCCGAGAGTAGGTTGGTATATATAGGTCGGGGACCTGCATATGTCGTGTGGTCTAGAATTCCTAGCTGGGTTTATAATCGGTTTGAATCATCGTTGCTCCTCGGTTATGGAGACTCACTTCTCTGTTCATCATCGTAGTTTAATAACTAAACTTGAGAAGGTGTTGGATATGAAGTTTCATGATCTCAATACGGATCGTGTCATCTTTGTATATGATTACATGAAGTTTTTAATGTCAAATTAAAGAATTTTGTTAAAGAGCTTTTACGCAAAATAACTTTGATTATTGCTAAAGCTATACCTTGAATCCCTGAGCCTACATTCCTGAGTTTATCAGTTCTTATTTTGGTTAAGTCTTGTTGAGTACTTTTATACTCAGGGTTCGTTGACCCTTGTTGCAGGTGAGCCTCATGAACAGATCTATTTTGGATCGTGCTGCATGACTATTGTTCGATCTGACGATGAGAAGTAAATGTGTGGCCCTTGGGCAGGGCAACTTTTGTGTGATCTGTAATATGTTATAATACCACTCCACTACTACGTTTGTAATATTAATCAAACTTAGTTGTATGGTTTGTAACATATGATTTGTAAATTATGTTATTGTAAGTCTTTCGCTGTTTTTACTCTGATGTATATATTTGAATAAATATTGTAATATTGCAATGACTCTGTAATGTGATCCTACTCGGAAATCGTGGATGATTCGGGGTTCTCCGAGGACACCCGACAGTCTTCTTAAGTTACCGGGAACATATGTATAGATGTCAAAGGTCATTGGACAGTGACAGGTGCATGTGGGCCCTATAATTTAGGAGGTTCTGCCACACCCATGTGCACCCCAATTTGCCCAGCTATTGCCTGACCAGTGTCGTTGATGTAATTGCGCCACCACAGTCGTCGCTGTTGAAAGCATCTAGGCCCCTAGTTGGGTTTTGGTGATTAATGACAATACAAGATTACTATGACTAATGTGTGTTTTGCAAAGGCAATTAAGTTAGGTCATGGTAATGGAGATCAATTGGGCAATCAAGGTGGTCATGCCCCTATGATGGAAATCATTTCATTTTTCAAAGGATGGACGACAAGGTTAAGGATGACTAGTTCTAAGTGTCGATTGGAGTTGGAGAGACACTTAGAGTAGTTTAGGACTTTGTCTTTCCTTTGGCCATACTATTAAGGGGGGTATGGATAGGTAGCTTGATCTAGATGAGTCTAGTAAGTTTGGTGTGGTGCACACTTGTTAAAACTAGCGCTAGGTAGCTCCTACATATGCCTAAGATCCTTTGGAGCGAACTCCATTCACATATGTTCAAGAGTTTGAAGTGAATGGAGGGTCAAATGCTGACCAGACACTGGCTTCGGTGAGACTAGATGCTGGCCGCAGGGTCTGGTCAGTTCATTTGACCAAGGAGATTGCGTTCGGTGTGACCGGATGCTAAGTGGTCGAGTGACCGGACGCTGAGGACCAGTGTCCGGTCGACTCTAGTAAGGTTCTAGAGAAGGAATTCTGTGACCAGACGCGATCGGTCAGTACTGACCGGACCCTAGAGGTTCAGCGTCTAGTCGAGTACAGTAAGGTTCTAGTGAGGATTTAATGTGATCGGACGTGTCCGGTTAGTGGTGATCAGACCCTGCCAGCGTTCGGTCAACACTTAATCACTGGTGTGCGGGTTGAACTGACCAGAGCGTCCGATCAACATGACCGGAGCGTCCGATCACCCCATAGAGGCACATAACGGTTCATTTTTCAGGCTGCCTTATAAATAGAAGATCCACTCATGTGTGGAGTCACTTTTGCTCATTTCAATAGCTAAGAAACATGTTTGTGAGTGCCAAGAAGAGCAAGGTCCTAGTGAGGTGATTGAGATTTGAGAATCCAAGAGAGTAGCCTCATTAGTGAATCAAGAGTAGCAAACTGTGCATCCACCGTTCTCATTAGGCTTTGCGTGGTCAAGTGAGAGTTCGTGCTTGTTACTCTTGGTGATCGCCATCACCTAGATGGCTTGGTGGTGATTGGGAGCTTGGTGATCACCCAACAGAGCTTGTGGGTGACCCAACTCAAGTTGTGAGTGGTTTTGGGTGATTCACCACAACGGAGTATCGAAGAATCAACCCATAGAAAGCACTTGATCCTTGCGCGGATTAAGGGGGAGCTACACCCTTGCGTGGGTGCTCCAATGAGGACTAGTGGGGAGTGGCGACTTTCCGATACCTTGGTAAAATATCGCCACGTTCCTCTCTCTCTCTATTTACTTTGAGTATTTACTTTGAGCATTTACTTTAAGCAATTCAATACTTATTTTTACATTCATAGAATTGCCATGCTAGAGTAAGTTTGGAACATAGGTTGCAAGTCCTTTGTGCGTTAGATTAATAGAAACATTTTTCTAGGCACAAGGGGTTAATTGGGCTAACCGTAGGATTTATTTATTACAAGAAAATTTAGAATTAGCCCAATTCACCCCCCCTCTTGGGCATCTTGATCCTTTCAATTGTTATCGGAGCCTCATGCTCACGTTTTTAAGCTTAATCGCTTAGAGCAAGATGCCTCACGAGGATGGACCTCCTCCTATCTTTGAGGGAGATGACTTTCCATATTGGAAAATCCGCATGGAGGCATACTTAGAAGCTCTAGATGTTGGTATACTTAGAGCCACCTCACAAGGCTTCCCAAAACCTTGGGATGCTACACACTTATAAGGCGATGAGGTTAATTATGAAAAGTGGAATGCAAAGGCTCAGAACACCATCTTTAGAGGCCTTTGCAAATATGTGTTCAACCACATAAGGAACCACAAAGATGCCCATGCACTATGGTCGGACGTTTGTGCGCTCCATGAGGGAACCAAGAGTGAGCGTGAGGAACGCTATCATCTTGTGATTAAAAAGCTAAATTCATTTGAGATGCTTCCCAAAGAATGTGATAATGAGATGTATTCACGTTTGAATGTTCTTGGGCTTGGACTTACTCAAATGTCACCATCCGACGTTGTGAGAAAGATCTTGAGTGTCCTCCCCATTAACAAATATGGGCATATTGTGATCGTGCTACACCAAGGTGATCTTTCCACCGCTACACCGACACAAATCTTGGGAAAGATCAATGCTCATGAGATGTACATGCACATCACGCCATAAGATGGCTCATCCTCTACTAAGAAGAAAGAGAAGGACTTAGCATTCAAAGCTAGCCAAGATAAGGGCAAAGCAAGACTTGAGTATGAGAGCTCAAGTGATGAAGAAGATGAAGATGAAGATGTCGCAGAACCAACCAATTTATAAGAATACAAGTACAATGGCAATCCGCAAACGGTCGCACTGTCATACTTGAACCCATATAAACCCGGCAGTCCATCGAGTACCACGACGGGTCTCGATAAACGATTTACAACAACCAAGATCGTACAGGATTCAACATACATGCCACATATTACATAAAGTTCACATATACTTTTCATCATCAAAGTACGGATAAAAGTTATTACAAACCAAGTTTGATAAATAAAGCGGAAGCAAATAAGTTCGAAGATAAAGTTTCCAACATAGTTTGATACAGTGCCAAGCCAGATCATGGTCCACAAAAGCAAAGATAGGAATTACTATAGAAGCCTGCCTAAGGCTTACTCCTCATCCACGGCGGGATAGAAGCAACTCTTACAATACCCATGATACACAGTGCCATCTGCAACAATGGGAAATAAAACCCTAAGTACGAGAAGGTACTCAGCTAGACTTACCCGTCATGAACCAGAAATAAAATGACTCCAAGGATTATGCAAGGCTGTATAAGTGGACGTAACTTGACAACATTTTTGCGTAAAAGCAATTAAATCATGGTACAGTTACAAATTCTTTACCAAGTTATTTATAACTATCCATTTCTAGGTTAGCAACTATCATGTGCCAAACATGTGGTATATCATTTAGAAGCATACAATAGTAACCATAGCAGGTATTGTAATTCCCTTTTTATCCGAACCATCATGTTTCATAACACAGTTGCTACGATGTTGGGACTAGCCAAGTTTCTCACTATCCGGGAGAGACAGCGATTCGAATCGATTTCAACCAGCTGGAAATTTATTCCTAACACAAACCCAGGTCTACCAGCCACGATAGCCTTAGGTCACCTTTGGTACAACTCTGGTACACATTTCGTGGGTCTGTACTACGCCGCACAATCTAGAACACTAGATGCTAGGATGCTCAGGCCAAGCCTACCCTTGGGCTCAGTCTGATCGTTCCCCGGAAGGAGCGCACAAAAGAACGATTCCCGGCCTGAGTTGAATTACTCGGCTCCACGGTCGGAACGAGTTATCCGGCTAGCTAAGTGAGAGGCATGCGTTCAATCTTGTTAGAAGTGCCAACAATGGTACGGTCCTTAATCGACACAGACAGGGATAAATCCACACCCAAGACCTCCATGTCTTGTCGCTTCTCTATCGACTTCCCGTCTAGTCTCGATTTACTTTTACCCCATGGTTCTTGTTTCACGATAGCAAATATAGCCAACCATGCTCCGGTATCCACCTATATCTCGCAGGTGATAGGACATCACCCGACTTCTACCGGTCTAAGCATGGCTAAGCATATATATTCGATCCTGGACCTATACCGGTTAAAGGTGTAATATCTGGACAAGGAATGTACATGCATCAAGTGGTTCCATTCAACTCGTATAACCTAATGCAGCAATCATAAGTACTTAAGTAAACATTTGTAAATTACTGGGAGACTTATAATGCTCCGGGGCTTGCCTCGCAGAAAGGAAGTAGGGCGATGGTCTGGGCACTCCGGAAGCTCTTCAGGGTTCTGCTCCACGCCTTCAGGAGCTGCGGCTTGTGGATCCTCCTGTTGATTCCCTTCCTCTACTTCTTTGAATTCTAGCAACATGATCTCTTCCTCCGATCCTAGATGCATGAGTATGGCATAAGTATTACGAATGCATATATGTTAACAAGTGCATCATGTTGATTGAGTAGGTGCATATCTCTTCTCGATTATTACTTAACTACTTCTACAATGCATCGACTATGCCACAAATAGTAGCTACTTGTTTCACTCATAACTAGAGTTCTACTAATCCAAAAACAGTGATCCTAGACTTTCTGGAAAGCTTATCAAATTCTCTACAACTTTATTATTAACCATTTTTACACTACACATCAGTTTCAACATGCAACTCATCACACTCTAGAATCAGTCCGGAAACTATTTAATATGCAATATAAAGTAATAATACTTCTACTTCATGTAATCATTCAAAATTTGACAACATAGAATCTACCAACAGTTTAAGCATACCAAATACATTTAAGATAATATAATGGTGAAACCCAAACTATTTATTTAATTACCTTTATTATTTTATTTAGATATCTAGGTTAAATAATAAACATATATCAGATATACTTAATAAATTCTGAAACATTTACAGTGCCTTACTAATGCTATCAAAGGACTACTATAAAAATTTCATGTCATTTTACCAAGTAGAACATCCTATACAAAAATGACAAGGAAGTAAGGCTTGAAATAGCATAAATGGAAAATCCTATTGAAAAGTGTCAAGCAACAGATTTCCTATTTTTCTCAACATCCATAGGGTACTAGGATTACCTCCAACAAATTTCATGAATTTTGGACTCATAATTAATTTATGAAAATTCATGCAAGGATTCACTATCCATAAAAGAAAAATCTATAACTATAAATCTACCCATGCACTGGTCCTCAAATGTTTACCAGAGCTCATATATGCTAAGACTAGCTTACCACAAAAATTTCATAATTTTTGGAGCACATGAACTCTAGATATAAAATAAACAAATTTGAGTGCATTCAAAAGCACATTTCAAATCCCTATTTAAATCTCCAAAAATTTCTACTGTTGAAGATAAAAACATATTTTTCCTAAATACTACACTTCCTAAGGAACACAACCAACTTTATTTCACAATTTTTGAAGTTACCAAACTGGAGATCTAAAAATAACAAAAACACATGAAATCAGGATTTAAATCTGAAAAGAATGAACTAGCTTTCAAGTTAGAGTCGCTGACAAACGGGACCCACAAGTCAGGGGACCCCACATGTCAGTGAAACAGAATAGAGCAACGGCGTGGAATCAACGCGGGAACGACGGAGCTCGCCGACGGCGGGGTTGCCGGCGGTGACATCATCACCAGATGTTCTACTCGACATTGCGCACCCAACCATCTACTTGGTGGGACTGCTCGTCGGTGCTAGCAATGGCAGCGGCGCTCATGGCGGAGCGGTGGCGCTGGACGACGGCGAGGCGCTGGTGGAAGCCACGGCAAAGTCAAGTGACACACTCTACAGGACTACGGAGACTCTACGACGGTGGCTACGCGACCAAGATGGCTAGAGTGGCTCCAACGAAGCACGGCCACGGCAGTAGCCATGGCAGAGCTCCGACGAAGGCAAACCCACGACGGCGCAACGTTGAACGTGGCTTACCAAGGCAAAATCGTGGGTGCTGCAAGGTGGAAACGGTGGGGAAAGTGGAGACGGAGCTACGAGTGTGACTGATTGGCGAATGGAACGACGGTGAGCGCTGGTGAGCTCAGCGGAGTGGCTATGATGGCGATGGCGTGGCGGGTGCTTGGAGGCTGCACTGTGGTGAAGGGGAAGCTAGAAAAGCGAAATGGGAAGCGCAGGGCGATGCGGGCGAGCGTGGGGGTGTTGAAGGCGTGTACTGGCCCGACGTGGCCTAGCTAGGCAGAGCAGAGGCGACGCATGGCCTCTCCTCCTCCACGCGGCGGCCATGGCCTAAAGGCGGTCGGCCACTGACGCCGTGATTTAGTTCGTTCAGACAACCCGAAGCCGAGCCTGACGCCAAGTTTTCACGCTGATGCAACGGCTAATCCATGGCTCCAATTCGTAACTGACCTAAACAACTTTTGTAGACCTAAGTACCAGCTAATAATCTTGTTCAAAGAACTCATTCTAATTCGCAACAGAAATGGAGTAATATCACCCCAAACATCGGCTGTCAGTCTGTCAGTTGAAAAAGACTTGGTGAAATTTGCTAAGTGTTGAAATCAATGATTTGATGATTTTTGTGAGACCAATTCAAGCATGTTAGAAGCTAAATCAGTCAATGACCCAAAAATAAAAGTTGTTCCTTATGTCAAATACTACAACTTTGCTTTAGTGAACTCCTCCATGCAAGGTCTCTAACACCTAGTTCCAAATTGGTCAAACATGTCACATTTAAAAGATGAAACACATCAAAGCATGGCTTAATGACCTATTTACCCCTAACCATGAATATCAAAGTTGTTTATAATGATACCCTAAACATGTTTAAGCAATTTGCAAGGTCATTTAATCATTTCATGTAGTAGTCACTCATAGAGCTATTTAAAGTAATCACATGAAATATGCCTTAAAGGCTTGATTATGAAAAGTGACTTTCATGAACCATGCACTAATTGCTAACCCAAGTGTGGTTACATGTTTTTGTGACTCACATCTACCAAGTACATGTTTTCATTCATGATTATTTGCATAAGTACAAAGAAACATGCAAAAACAAGCAAACGTTGCAAATGTTTCAAGAAACACGAGATAACAAGCAATGTTTCATATGTTTCCATCAAATGTTTCAATTGTAAATGATGATTTATGAATGCTTGATGATCATGCTCATGTTATGCAAGTCAAGTTATGCAAGGCTAACACCCGAGGTGTTACAGCCCCTCCCCCTTATAAAAATCTCGTCCCGAGATTTGCAAGACCTACCATTCTTGGAAAAAGGCGGGATAAACTTCTCGTAGATAATCTTCTTTTTCCCACGTAGCATCTTGTTCACTATGATTGTTCCACACCACCTTATAGAACTTAATAATCTTACTCCTTGTTACTCTCTCCATCTCTTCTAATACTTGAATTGGCTTTTCTTCATAGGTCAAATCCGATTGAAGCTGCATGTTGGTGGGTGCAATAGCTTCTTCTGGTACTCGAAGACATTTCTTTAACTGAGAAATATGGAACACATCAAAGATTGCACTCATCTCTGGTGGAAGTTGTAACTTATACGCAACCTTCCCTTTTCGTTCCAAAATTTTGTATGGCCCTACATATCTTAGTGAAAGCTTCTTTTCATCCCAAATCTTTTCACACCTTTCATGGGTGATACTCTCAAGTATACATAGTCACCCACTTCAAAAGTCAGTGGTCTTCTTCTTTTGTCGGCATAACTCTTTTGTCTTGATTGAGCTGCCTTCATATGTTGTTGGATGATACGTACTTGCTCTTCGGCTTCATTGACAAAATCAATACCAAAGTATCTCCTTTCACCTGGCTCAATCCAGTTCAAAGGAGTTCTGCATTTTCTACCATACAAGGCTTCAAATGGAGCCATTTTGATACTTGCTTGATAACTGTTGTTATAGGAGAATTCAGCTAAAGGTAACCATTTCTCCCATGAACCTTTTGAAGATATAACACAAGCTCTAAGTAAATCTTCTAGAATTTGGTTCACTCGCTCTGTCTATCCTAAAGTTTGCGAATGGTAAGCTGAACTTCTGATTAGCTTGGTTCCCAAAGCCTGGTGTAAGTGCTCCTAGAAACGAGCTATGAACTGTGGTCCTCGATCTGAGATTATAGTCCTAGGTACTCCATGCAGTCTCACGATCTGGGAAACATATATCACAGCGTATTTTCCCACTATATACTGTGTGTTCACGGGTATAAAGTGTGCTGACTTGGTGAGACGATCAATAATGACCCAAATTGAATTGTGACCTTTTGGCGTCATTGGAAGGCCTGTGATAAAGTCCATGCTGATTTCCTCCCATTTCCATCCTGGAATAGGCAATGGCTGAAGTAATCCAGCAGTTTTCATATGGACAGCTTTTACTCTACTGCAGTTATTGCACCTAGCAACGTAGGTTGCGATCTCTTTCTTTATCTTAGTCCACCAAAAACAGGTTCTTAAATCTTGATACATTTTACTACTACCCGGATGGATAGACAATTTGGATGAGTGAGCTTCTTCTAAAATTTGATTCCTTAGCTCACGGTCTTTTGGTACCACCAGTCGGTCCTCAAACCATAATACACCTCTTTCGTCCAATCTAAAATGTTTGGTTTCCTGCTCTTGCATTTTTCTCTTGATGTGACTTATTCCTACATCTATCTGTTGTAGCTCTATGATTTTGCTCTCTAGTGAACAACTGATTGTGATATTGTGTAGTATAGCAGGATGTAACAAGTTGAATCCATCTTCCAACAATGCTTCCATAGTGTTGCAATGGGACTTCCGACTAAGTGCATCGGCTACTACATTTGCTTTACCCGGATGGTAATGCACTTCTAAATTATAGTCCTTAATCAATTCTAACCATCTTCGTTGTCTCATGTTTAGCTCTGGCTGTGTAAAGATATACTTGAGACTTTTATGGTCAGTATAGATATGACATACATTGCCCAACAAGTAATGTCTCCATATCTTTAATGCATGGACAACGGCTGCAAGTTCCAAATCATGTGTAGGGTAGTTGACTTCATGTTTTCTCAATTGTCGAGAGGCATATGCAATTACTCTCCCTTCTTGCATAAGCACACATCCTAAACCTATTCCAGATGCATCACAAAATACATCAAAAGGCTTTTCAATGTCTAGTTGTGCTAGCACAGGTGTGGTAGTCAACAAAGTTCTGAGGGTGTGAAAAGCTATCTCACATTCTGGTGTCCATTTGTACTTCTCATCTTTCTGAAGTAGTCTGGTCATAGGCTTAGCTATCTTTGAGAAATCTGGAATAAACCGATGAAAGTACCCTGCTAACCCTAGAAAACTCCAAACTTCATGAACCGAAGTTGGGGCTTTCCAATCCATGAACTCTTATACTTTTGATGGGTCTACTGAGATTCCATCTCTTGATAAAATGTGACCTAAGAAAGGTACTTTGCTCATCCAAAATTCACATTTGCTAAACTTGGTATATAGCTTATGCTCCCTCGGTCTGGATAGGACAATCCTCAGATGCTCCTCATGATCTGACTCATTTTCTAAATAAATCAATATGTCATCGATAAACACGACCACGAACTTGTCAAGTTCGGGCACGAATACCAAGTTCATCAGGTACATGAAATAGGCTAGAGCATTTGTTAGTCCGAAAGACATAACCAAATACTCGTATAAGCCATACCTAGTAGAGAAAGCAGTTTTAGGTATATCCTCCGGTCTAATCTTTATCTGATGGTAATCTGATCTCAAATCAATTTTGGAGAATACTTTTGCCTTCGCTAGCTAATCGAACAAGATGTCGATGCGGGGCAGTGGATATTTGTTCTTGATGGTCACAGCATTGAGTGGTCTGTAATCTACACACATTCTCAGTGACTTATCCTTCTTTTTCACAAACAAGGCTGGACATCCCCACGAAGATGAGCTAGGTTGGATAAGACCCTTGTCCAACAGATCTTGTAATTGAACCTTAAGTTCTGCTAACTCATTGGGTGGCATTCTATAGGGCCTTCTGGATATGGGTGCGGTACCTAGCACTAATTAAATCTTAAATTCCATGTCCCTATCCGGTGGTAGACCTGGTAATTCTTCTGGGAATACATCCGGAAACTCACAAACCACGGGGATATCACATATTGTGGTGGTTTGGATAGCATAGGCTAAATGTTGGGGTTCAAAATCGCAGGAGAGTGGTACTAGAAAAGCATTCCCTCCCGTAGGTTCTCTCAACATGATAGTATGGGTGCTAGTGTCAATAAGAGCACCATGATACTTCATCCAATTCATGCCTAAGATTACACTTATCGATAACCCCGGCAATATTATCAAATCTATTGTGTACTCCCTCCCTTGTATCGAGATGAGTACATTTTTGACTATCTTTTTGGTAGTAACAGTTCCCCCTGCTGAACTTATGTTAAAATCCCCTTTGCTTACTTCAATTATTTCTTGATCATGTCTAGATGCAAATGCTTGACTCATAAATGAATGAGAAGCTCCTGAATCAAATAAAACAACAGCGGGATGCTTATTGACAAGAAACATACCAGCCATGACAACTTCTCCGACGGGCACCTCTTCTACAGCGGTATAATGCACTTGTCCCTAGCGTGCCCTGGCATTCACCTGCCTCTGATTGTTCTGATTCTGGTTGCTATTCCTCTTGGGGTGGGGGCATTCCTTGGACCAATGACCCAGTTGGTTCCAGTTGAAACATGGTTGATTACTTCTGAATCCAGTAGAGCTGTCCTGATTGCCATTTCCTTTTGGTAAGGCAATAGTAAATGTCTTACAGAATGGTTTTTGTGCCCTGTTATTTTGAGCTTTAGGTGGTGGAGGCCTAAACTTGGGTGCAGGTGGATGGAATTGTGGCCTAGATGTGATAGGCGCTTTTGATTGGAAGGATCCGGATGCACCGGCCTCATATGCCCTCTTGCGACCTTTAGCAACCGCATGCATGTTGTTGTGGTTTTCTTGGGTCAAGGCATCACTAATAAACTCATTGTACGTGGCACACCTAGAATTGGCCATGGTCTTCATTAGTTTAGTACCCAAACCTTGCTTGAAACTCTCTATCTTTTTCTCCTCGGTATCCACGAAACTGGGAGCATATCTTAACAAGTTGTTGAATGCATGCATATATTCTGTGAGTGACTTTGTTCCCTGAGTGAGCCTCATAAATTCGGCTACTTTCATGTGCATTAGGCCTGGGGGAATATGGTGTCCCCTAAAAGCCAGCTTGAACTGTTCCTAGGTAACTCGCGCATTAGCAGGCAAAGACGATAGGAAATGTGTCCACCAGACCCCTGCTGGTCCTTGCAATTGATAAGAAGCATACTCTGCTTTCAGATGCTCCGTGACTCTCAGCAGACGGAATTTCTGCTCAATGGTATTCAGCCACTCATCGGCCTATAGTGGTTCCTTAGCCACCTTGAAGATTAGAGGCTTCGTGTCCAGAAACTCCTTGAATGTACTATGCTGATTTGGCTCGGCCCCTGGTTGATGTGGGTGGCCACGAGCAGTGTTTTGCGCGATGAGGAGCAAAGCTTCCTCCATTGTCCTTTGGCTCCCCAGGAACTGGGTAAAGAACTCCTGAGCAGACGGCGGCGGTGGGGGTGGCAAGTCATCATGGTTGCCATCCTAGCTGCCACCAGCTCCAGCACGGGTGCGCGTCATCTGCGAAGTTGCAACAATAAGCGATTATTGGTTGATGTCAAGAGATTGCAGAGGAATTATGTACTCATGCCAAACTGAAATTACTAGAGAAAATTCTCAAAATCACAATAAAAATAGAGGCATAATAATTCATTCTCGCAACATGACATCCCCAATTTGACCACTTATCGCGCTCATAACGCATGCAAATTTAAATCGCGATCACCAACAAAGGACTGGAATAACATTGATGTTCAACCAAAAGTGCGATAGTCGTACGATTAACAACATTACATGATAGTCGGATTACTATTACCAAATTTGAACTACAGGTCCATTACATGAATAAAGGTGATACATTAGTCCTTCCATTAAGTGCTAAGCGATCTAATCCTCATCATGATCACTATCGAGGTCAGACGTAGGATCATCTCCTTCCTCAGGTTCTACTTCTTCTTCAGGCTCCACTTCTTCTTCTCCTTCCTTGTACCCTTCTAGATCCATTTCTGTGGCTCCAGGTGGGACATAAGGGTGGAGCTGATTATTCAGTAGATGAACCTCTTCATGCAGATTATCGTTGTATTCTTCCGCATTGGCCAGCTGCTGTCCTAGCTCAAATTGTCGAGCTCTCAGAACATCTTCCCTGGACTAGGCTGCATTCCGCTGGTGAGTTAACCGAGTCATTTCTTCAGTGAGCCTTTCAATCTCTACATCATGCTCCCTCTGAAGCTAATGTCGGTCTTCGCGGGCATGACCAAGAGCACCAGACACACGTCTGAGGCTACCTTCTACTCCATCTAACACTCTCATCACTGCGAACATGGCGCTCATGGTAGGGTTATCACTGTTCTGCCCTTCTGCTGCACCAATCTCCAAAGATCTTCTTCTTGCCTGCTACCATGAGTCAGTGGAGGGGTTACCCCTCAGAAAGACTCCAACCAAAGCGGCTACCAGCTCCTAAGGAAAATGATCCATGATATCCCTCAGGATCCCAAAGGCTGCCCTGCCAGCTGCTTCTTCAGCAGTCCTGCCAGTTGACTCATAACACCAACCGGTCCACTCAGAATCGTCACCTCGGGGATGAATAACGGCCTCCACAGTAACTAAGAGACCTTCTCCCAACTGCTCATTCGCCCAGAAGTAGCGGGGTTCCATTCTGTCAGGATAGCCTACATAGCTGAGCACTCTCCACAAGAGTGTAGGCATCCCCAACTCTCCAAGGAACATGTGACGTTTATGGGTACGTGGAGCAAGCTGATGGCTGGGAGCTCTGCCTCCGGTGGACTTGCGAGCAGTCTACTTGGTGCGTGCCATCTGCACCATTAACATGCACCACTTGGTGAGATAATGCCATAATGGATAAGAGTTACATAACCGAGTAAGAATTTTATAAGGGAGGAACAATGTAATTATGTGAATGGTAATTTAATATGATGCATGCTCATGCCGTACGTCCTCACAAACTTAGGAAAAAAAATTTGGTTCTAACGGTAGACACGGTGGCATACATACGTTCTCTCATAAATAGCATAACTAGTCGAGCTACACATTTTGTTGTTAGTGTATCTGCATAAAATTTCATTTCAACCCTAAACCCATAATGAATATGCAGAATGTAATTGTAAATACTTCCATATATGTATACCCATACATATACTTCTGTATCAATCTACCCGACAATAATTTAACCCACAATTAAATACGTACCATATACACATGCAAGCATGTATACATAGCCGTACCAAAGCTAACTCTTCCTGACCGCATGCTCATATCTTGCGGTCATACACTCATCTTACCTTGGCGTAGAGGCATTTGATCCATACATTACCACTCAAGTGAATGGCATCCATACTATAGCACACCGTATGGACGACGAAGTAAAAACCCCCATGTTAGTACTTAAATAGCCACCTAATAGTCCTTAATTTGGGCATAAGGAAAGTGATCATTGGCACACTTTAGATTTCAAATACCTATTATATCACTATTAGTTGCTAGAGAAGGGTTTTTGGAAAACAAAAACTTTTGTTTTAAATACACTTGTGACAAATAACGCTGAATCTTGCTCTGATGTCAGCTGTCGCAGAACCGACCAATTTATAAGAATACAAGTACAATAGCAATCCGCAAGCGGTCGCACTGTCATACTTGAACCCATATAAACCCAGTAGTCCGTCGAGTACCACGACGGGTCTCGATAAACGATTTACAACAACCAAGATTGTACAGGATTCAACATACATGCCACATATTACATAAAGTTCACATATACTTTTCATCATCAGAGTATGAATAAAAGTTATTACAAACCAAGTTTGATAAATAAAGCGGAAGCAAATAAGTTCGAAGATAAAGTTTCCAACATAGTTTGATACAGTGCCAAACTAGATCACGATCCACAAAAGCAAAGATAGGAATTACTATAGAAGCCTGCCCAAGGCTTACTCCTCATCCACGGTGGGATAGAAGCAACTCTTACAATACCCATGATACACAGTGCCATCTGCAACAATGGGAAATAAAACCCTGAGTACGAGAAGGTACTCAGCTAGACTTACCCGTCATGAACCAGAAATAAAATGACTCCAAGGATTATGCAAGGCTGTATAAGTGGACGTAACTTGACAACATTTTTGCGTAAAAGCAATTAAATCATGGTACAGTTACAAATTCTTTACCAAGTTATTTATAACTATCCATTTCTAGGTTAGCAACTATCATGTGCCAAATATGTGGTATATCATTTAGAAGCATACAATAGTAACCATAGCAGGTATTGTAATTCCCTTTTTATCCGAACCATCATGTTTCATAACACAGTTGCTACGATGTTGGGACTAGCCAAGTTTCTCACTATCCGGGAGAGACGGCGATTCGAATCGATTTCAACCAGCTGGGAATTTATTCCTAACACAAACCCAGGTCTACCAGCCACGATAGCCTTAGGTCACCTTTGGTACAACTCTGGTACACATTTCGCGGGTCCGTACTGCACCGCACAATCTGGAACACCAGATGCCAGGATGCTCAGGCCAAGCCTGCCCTTGGGCTGAGTCTGATTGTTCCTCAGAAGGAGCGCACAACAGAATGATTCCCAGCCTGAGTTGAATTACTTGGCTTCGTGGTCGGAACGAGTTATCCGGCCAGCTAAGTGAGAGGCATGTGTTCAATCTTGTTAGAAGCGCCAACAACGGTATGGTCCTTAATCGACACAGACAAGGATAAATCCACACCCAAGACCTCCATGTCTTGTCGCTTCTCTATCGACTTCCTGTCCGGTCTTGATTTACTTTTACCCCATGGTTCTTGTTTCACGATAGCAAATATAGCCAACCATGCTCCGGTATCCACCTATATCTCACAGGTGATAGGACATCACCCGACTTCTACCGGTCTAAGCATGGCTAAGCATATATATTCGATCCTGGACCTATACCGGTTAAAGGTGTAATATCTGGACAAGGAATGTACATGCATCAAGTGGTTCCATTCAACTCGTATAACCTAATGCAGCAATCATAAGTACTTCAGTAAACATTTGTAAATTACTAGGAGACTTATAATGCTCCAGGGCTTGCCTCGTAGAAAGGAAGTAGGGCGATGGTCAGGGCACTCCGGAAGCTCTTCAGGGTTCTGCTCCACGCCATTAGGAGCTGCGGCTTGCGGATCCTCCTGCTGATTCCCTTCCTCTACTTCTTCGAATTCCAGCAACGTGATCTCTTCCTCCAATCCTAGATGCATGAGTATGGCATAAGTATTACGAATGCATATATGTTAACAAGTGCATCATGTTGATTGAGTAGGTGCATATCTCTTCTCGATTATTACTTAACTACTTCTACAATGCATCGACTATGCCACAAACAGTAGCTACTTGTTTTACTCATAACTGGAGTTCTACTAATCCAAAAATAGTGATCCTAGACTTTCTGGAAAGCTTATCAAATTCTCTACAACTTTGTTATTAACCATTTTTACAATACACATCAGTTTCAACATGCAACTCATCACACTCTAGAATCAGTCCGGAAACTATTTAATATGCAATATAAAGTAATAATACTTCTACTTCATGTAATCATTCAAAATTTGACAACATAGAATCTACCAACTGTTTAAGCACACCAAATACATTTAAGATAATATAATGGTGAAGCCCAAACTATTTATTTAATTACCTTTATTATTTTATTTAGATATCTAGGTTAAATAATAAACATATATCAGATATACTTAATAAATTCTCAAAAATTTACAGTGCCTTACTAATGCTATCAAAGGACTACTATAAAAATTTCATGTCATTTTACCAAGTAGAGCATCCTATACAAAAATGACAAGGAAGTAAGGCTTGAAATAGCATAAATGGAAAATCCTATTGAAAAGTGTCAAGCAACAGATTTACTATTTTTTTCAACATCCATAGGGTACTAGGATTACCTCCAACAAATTTCATGAATTTTGGACTCATAATTAATTTATGAAAATTCATGCAAGGATTGACTATCCATAAAAGAAAAATCTATAACTATAAATCTACCCATGCACTGGTCCTCAAATTTTTACCAGAGCTCATATATGCTGAGACTAGCTTACCACAAAAATTTCATAATTTTTGGAGCATAGGAACTCTAGATATAAAATAAACAAATTTGAGTGCATTCAAAAGCACATTTCAAATCCCTATTTAAATCTCCAAAAATTTCTACTATTGAAGATAAAAACATATTTTTCCTAAATACTACACTTCCTAAGGAACACAACCAACTTTATTTCACAATTTTTGAAGTTACCAAACTGGAGATCTAAAAATAACAAAAACACATGAAATCAGGATTTAAATCTGAAAAGAATGAAATAGCTTCCAGGTTGGAGTCGCTGACAAACGGGACCCACAAGTCAGGGGACCCCACATGTCAGTGAAACGGAACAGAGCAATGGCACGGAATCAACGCGGGAACGACGGAGCTCGCCGACGGTGGGGTTGCCGGCGGTGACATCATCACCAGATGTTCTACTCGACATTGCGCACCCAACCATCTACTTGGTGGGACTGCTCGTCGGTGTTAGCAATGGCGGCGGCGCTCATGGCAGAGTGGTGGCGCTAGATGACGGCAAGGCGCCGGTGGAAGCCACGGCAAAGTCAAGTGACGCACTCTACAGGACTACGGAGACTCTACGACGGTGGCTACGCGACCAAGGCGGCTAGAGCGGCTCCGACGAAGCACGGCCATGGCAGCAGCCATGGTGGAGCTCCGGCAAAGGCAAACCTGCGACGGCGCAACACTGAACGTGGCTTACCAAGGCAAAATCGTGGGTGCTGCAAGGTGGAAACGGTGGGGAAAGTGGAGACGGAGCTACGAGCGTGACTGATTGGCGAATGGAACGACGATGAGCGCTGGTGAGCTCGGCGGAGTGGCTGCGACGGCGATGGCGTGGCGGGTGCTCGGAGGCTGCGTTGTGGTGAAGGGGAAGCCAGAAAAGCGAAATGGGAAGCGCAGGGCGATGCGGGCGAGCGCGGGGGTGTTGAAGGCATGTACTGGCCCGACGTGGCCTGGCTGGGCAGAGCAGAGGCGACGCGCGGCCTCTCCTCCTCCATGCAGCAGCCATGGCCTGAAGGTGGTCAGCCACTGACGTCGTGATTCAGTTCGTTCAGACAACCCGAAGCCGAGCCTGACGCCAAGTTTTCACGCTGATGCAACGGCTAATCCATGGCTCCAATTCGTAACTGACCTAAACAACTTTTGTAGACCTAAGTACCAGCTACAAATCTTGTTCAAAGAACTCGTTCTAATTCACAACAGAAACAGAGTAATATCGCCCCAAACATCGGCTGTCAGTCTGTCAGTTGAAAAAGACTTGGTGAAATTTGCTAAGTGTTGAAATCAGTGATTTGATTATTTTTGTGAGACCAATTCAAGCATGTTAGAAGCTAAATCAGTCAATGACCCAAAAATAAAAGTTGTTCCTTATGTCAAATACTACAACTTTGCTTTAGTGAACTCCTCCATGCAAGGTCTCTAACACCTAGTTCCAAATTGGTCAAACATGTCACATTTAAAAGATGAAACACATCAAAGCATGGCTTAATGACCTATTTACCCCTAACCATGAATATCAAAGTTGTTTATAATGATACTCTAAACATGTTTAAGCAATTTGCAAGGTCATTTAATCATTTCATGTAGTAGTCACTCATAGAGCTATTTAAAGTAATCACATGAAATATGCCTTAAAGGCTTGATTATGAAAAGTGACTTTCATGAACCATGCACTAATTGCTAACCCAAGTGTGGTTACATGTTTTTGTGACTCACATCTACCAAGTACATGTTTTCATTCATGATTATTTGCATAAGTACAAAGAAACATGCAAAAACAAGCAAATGTTGCATATGTTTCAAGAAACACGAGATAACAAGTAATGTTTCATATGTTTCCATCAAATGTTTTAATTGTAAATGATGATTTATGAATGCTTGATGCTCATGCTCATGTTATGCAAGGCTAACACCCGAGGTGTTACAGAAGATCTTGCTCTCATGGTGAAGAAAGCTACCAAAATGCTAAAGAAGCTAAACATGAGTGGCATCAAGTTTGATGGCAAGAAGAAGAAGTTCTTCACAAGCTCTAGAAGAAAGCCAATCTCCGAAATGGATTGATTCAATTGTGGTGAACTTGGTCATCTAGCACATCAATGCACCATGCCTAAGAAAAACAAGTTCAAGAACAAGAACAAGGGCAAGAAAGATGACTCAAGTAACGAAGATGAAGATGAGAAGAAGAACAAGCCATACAAGAAGAGAGATGGCAAAAAGAGGGACTTCCACAAGAAGAAGAAGAGTGGAAAGGCCTACATCATCGGTGATTGGCTCACGAACATTGATTCATCTAGTGGATCATCTGATGATGATAGTGAAGATGAGAAGGTGGCCGCCATTGCTATTGATCTTTCATCTTCACCGCCACCATCGCCATCATCCTCTACACACCTATGCCTTATGGCCAAGGGTGAACGCAAGGTAACAAATAATGATGATAGTAGTGATGATGAGCAAGCTAGTGATGATGATAGCAATAGTGATGATGATGATTCACCTTCATATGATGATCTTGTCAAAATACTAAGATAATACACTAAGATCATTAGAAAGAGTAGAGCTAAAAATGAAAAGCTTGATGCTAAAAATGATTCACTCTTAGCAAAATGTGATACATTGGAAAAGGCTAATGTTGAGCTTAAAGAGACAAATGATGCTATATCATCCAAACTCAAGGAGCTCAAATCTTCTAAGAAAGAGCTTAAAGATAAACATGATAAACTTGAGTGGGTGCACAATGAGCTCATCACTAGCCACAACAAGCTAAAAGATGAACATACAACTCTAAAGATCAATTATGATACTCTTATTATTGCTCAAGAATTTTTACCAAATGAGCCACATGATGCTACTAACCATGTTGTTAAGATTGATATAGCTACATCATGTGATGATTTGATTGATGAGAGCATTGAGCAAGGATCTAGTGGCAAAGGCAAGAAAGTGGTTGAGTGCAATGACTATGATGAATATGTCAATCTCAAGAATACAAATGAAAAGCTCATGAAAGATCTTGAAGAGATGAAAAGTCACAACACCATTATGCTAGAAACTCTTGAGCATGATGAAGAGTTGATCCTTGAGAATGAGAAGCTCAAAGAAGAGAACAAGAAGCTCAAGGAAGAGAAGAACAATGATATTCTCAAAGAAGAGAACAAGAAGCTCAAAATAGAGAAAGAGCATCTCAAGATAGGATTGAGCAAGTTTGCAAGAGGCAAGCATCTCCAAAGTGAGCTACTCATGAACACCATCATGAAGATGGATAGAAGTGGCATTGGATATGTGGCAAGTGTAGAGAAGAAGAAGGCTCAAGTTCAACAACAATAATCAAAGCCAAAGCCAAAGCCAAAGCCAAAGAGATTTTTGAGTGTGGACAAGGCCACTTTGCTCATGAGTGCCAAACTCCACTGCCACAATCCTTGCCCAAGCATGCTAGACCCTTTGCCTTCAATGCTCACTACATGCTTAGAAATGATTCTAGTGGAAAGATGAAAGTCATGTTCTTAGGACCCAATAACAAGAATAGACCTAAGAAGATTTGGGTGGCTAAGTCACTTGTTGAGAAGGTGAAGGGCCCTCAACAAGTTTGGGTTCCTAAAGCTTGAATCTCTTGTGTGTACGTGAACTACAAGACCGATGGAAGTCATTAGGTTATTGATAGTGGTTGCACTCAACATATGACCAGTGATCCTCCTATGTTCACCTCACTAGATGAAGAGGTAGATGGACAAGAGAGAATAACATTTGGAGATAACTCAAAGGGCAAGGTTAAAGGATTGGGTAAAGTGGCAATATCAAATGATCATTCCATCTCCAATGTGCTTTATGTTGCTTCACTGAGCTTCAACTTGCTATTCGTTGGATAATTGTGTGATCTTGGCTTCCAATGCTTGTTTACCTAGAAGGAGGTTGTTGTATCCAAGGTAAATGATAATCAAGTGATATTCAATGGATTTAGATACAACAACTTATATCTAGTGGACTTCACCTTCAAAGATGCAAATTTGAGGACTTGACTATTCACCAAAACAACACTTGGGGGAAGCCGGCAAGCAAGTTGCAAATACTCATCCAACCAAAGCCTTCATGTCAACCACAAGAGTGCTAGAACTCCTTCACATGGATTTATTTGGACCAACAACATACAAGAGTTTGGGAGGAAATCTTTATTGTCTTGTGATTGTTGATGACTATTTAAGGTATACATGGGTATTCTTTCTTCATGACAAATCTAAAGTTGCATCTTGCTTCTAGAAGTTTGCTAAGAGAGCACAAAATGAATTTGAAGTGAAGCTCAAGAAGATTAGAAGTGATAATGGCAAAGAGTTTGACAACACAAATATAGAAGCTTATTGTGATGAAGTTGGAATCAAACATGAAGTCTCCACAACTTATACTCCTCAACAAAATGATGTAGTTGAGAGGAAGAACCGAACATTGATCACTCTTGTAAGAACAATGCTTGATGAGTACAACACCCCCGAAGCTCTATGGGCGGAAGCAATCAACACCGCATGTTATGCATCCAACCGCCTATTCCTTCAAAAGTTCCTTGGCAAGACACCTTATAAGTTGCTCAATGGGAAGAAGCTGGACGTCTCCTTCTTTAGGGTGTTTGGTTGCAAATGCTACATCTACAAGAAGCAGCAACACCTAGGGAAGTTCCAAAGACGTTGTGATATCGGCTTTCTTATTGGTTACTCATCAAAGTCTAAAGCATATAGAGTATTTAATCATGCCACCGGCTTGGTTGAAGAAACATATAATGTGGAATTTGATGAATCTAATGGCTCCCAAGGAGCACATGAGAATCTTGATGATGTAGGTGATGAACCATTGAGGGAGGCTATGAAGAACATTTCGGTTGGAGACATCAAGCCTAAAGATGATGAAGATGATGTACAAGTGATAGATCCACCCTCTTCATCAAGTGTACCACAAGATGGTGAAAAAGATGGGAGAGTAGAAAATGAAGACACTCATGTCTCCCATGAGCAAATGGTGGTACAAGCATAAGATGTTGATGCTCCACAACCTCCTCCTCAAGTGGTCAATAGAAGAAATACACCTCTCCTACAAGATCATCCATAAGATCTCATCATAGGGAGTCCATCAAAGGGTGTAATGACTTGATCTCAAAAACTTGCTTCATTTATTGCTCATCACTCTTTTGTCTCTTGCTATGAGCCTACCAAGATAGAAGAAGCTCTTAAAGATCCGGATTGGATCAATGCCATGCATGAAGAGTTGAACAACTTCACTCGCAATGAAGTTTGGACTCTTGAAGAGCAACCAAAAGGTGCAAGAGTCATTGGAACAAAGTGGGTGTTCCGCAACAAGCAAGATGATCAAGGTGTTGTTGTGAGGAACAAGGCAAGACTAGTTGCAAAGGGGTTCTCCTAAGTTGAAGGTTTGGATTTTGGAGAGACCTTTGCACCGGTTGCAAGATTAGAAGCCATCCGTATCCGACTTGCATATGCATCACATCATGAAATGAAACTATATCAAATGGATGTGAAAAGTGCATTTTTAAATGGCTGTATTAATGAACTAGTCTATATTGATCAACCTCCCGGATTTGAAGACCCTAAATATCCTAATCATGTTTATAGGTTGTCCAAGGCACTATATGGGCTTAAGCAAGCCCCAAGAGCTTGGTATGAGTGCCTTCGGGACTTCCTCATTGAGAAGGGCTTCATTATTGGGAAGGTCGACACCACACTATTCACCAAGAAGCTTGATGGGCATATCTTCATTTGTCAAGTATATGTTGATGATATCATCTTTGGATCATCAAATGAAGACTCATGCAAAGAATTTGGTGAATTAATGCCAAAGGAGTTTGAGATGTCAATGATTGGTGAGCTTATATTCTTTCTTGGTTTTCAAGTCAAGCAAATGAAAGAAGGCATCTTCATCTCTCAAGAGAAATACATAAAAGATCTTCTTAAGAGATTCAAGATGGATGAATATAAGCCAATCAAGACACCAATGCCTACCAATGGACATCTCGACCTAGATGAGGGAGGTAACCCGGTTGATCAAACTCTCTATCGTTCCATGATTGGTAGCTTGTTATATTTAACAACATCTAGGCCCGACATCATGTTTAGTGTGTGTATGTGTGCTAGATTTCAAGCTAATCCTAAGAAAACACATTTAATTGCCATAAAAAGAATCCTTAGGTACCTTAAGCACACTCCAAGCATTGGCCTTTGGTATCCCAAAGGAGCTAGATTTGAATTAGTTGGCTATTCTAATTCGGATTATGCCGATTGCAAAGTTGATAGAAAAAGCACATCCGGAGGGTGCCATTTGCTTGGTAGATCACTTGTGTCTTGGTCCTCCAAGAAGCAAAATAGTGTGGCTTTGTCCACCGCTGAAGCAGAATATATTGTCGCGGGTGGTTGTTGTGCACAAATATTATATATGAAACAAACTTTGCTAGACTATGGTGTAGTTCTAGAAAAGGTACCTCTTTTGTGCGACAATGAAAGTGTGGTAAAACTTGCAAATAATTTGGTTCAACACTCTTGCACCAAGCACATAGATATCCGCCATCACTTTCTAAGAGATCATGTTGTTAAAAATGATATATCACTAGAAGGTGTAAGAACCGAAGATCAATTAGCGGATATCTTCACTAAACTGCTAGATGAGGCTACATTTTGTAGATTGTGGAATGAGCTCAACGTGCTTGATTTTAGCAACTTCACTAAAAATTGAGCTTGTGTTGTCCCTTGCATTGCATTGTAATATACAACATGTTTAACGCTTTATAATGCACATAGGGTTTGTCTAACATGGTTAAGATAACCACCAAAAAGCGTGTGAAGAAGCTTAACCTTGGATCAAACTTGACAAGCAACTAGATTTACTTATAAGTATTGCATATGCATGAATGTTGTTTTGTCGTTTTGTTCCATCTGCCCTCTTATTGCCTATTTTCTTAAAAAGAGCTATAGCCTAAGGCAAAATATTTTGAAAAATATGAGGGTTTGAGAGAGGTCACTCACATCAGTCCCAATTGGTGTTTATTTGGATCTTATTTGAGTTGGGACTTGATTGGGAACAGGCAGCATGGAGGAACATTGAAGATTTGCTAGAAAAGAGTGATCGGACGCTGCACCAGACTCTGCAGTCCAGCGTCTGGTCAGTTCACAGGTGGTGAATTTGCTACGAAGGAGTGACCGGACTCTGTCTTTTAGCGTCCGGTCAGAAGACGTCTCAACGTTCGGTCGTGTGAAGAAGACGAAGGCTAAGTTGACCAGACTCTGGCTACGTCTGGTCGGTGTCCACCGGACTCGTCCGGTCGTGATTCTAGAGGTATTGGACCTCTCTAGAATCGACCGGATGCTGGGTGGTAGCATCCGGTCGCTACCACCGGAGCGTCCGGTCAGTAGAAATCGTGCGCGACTCAGATTTCTTTCCCCGTTTCCGTTTCTAACTCATGGGGCCACCCTATTTAATCTAAATCGCTGGTGGTCTGACCTAATTAGTTTTTGCTCATGCTGGCATCAACGCCCGACCTCTCTGCCACACCGTCATGTTCACCTTTGCTCTAGCCGCCGCAGCCGCGATAGCCCGCGCCGAGCTCCTCACACCGCCGAGCCTGAGCATCACCGCCACACTCGCCCATGCCAGCATGCCCTCGCACCGCCGCTCCTCGTGCTACCACACCATTCTCCCACACAACGCCCTGTCCAGAGCCGCCATTGTGCCCGCTGCTCTCCAGCAAGCACCCCAGTCCTAGCTCCTGCCGTGCAGCCAAGCTCCACTACAGCAACATTGCCATTGCACTTGCCCTAATCGCCGAGCTTGTGTCCTTCATCCTCTCGGTCATCGATTCACCGCTTGCGTCACCAATCTTTGTCGAGTCAGAACCCTAACCCTAGCTGAGTCAGTGGTTCCCCACAGGTCGCTTCTCTTCCTCTCGAATCGCCGGTTCATCAGGTAGCAAGCCACTCACTTCTATTTCGCATCTAAATTGCTTGCTCTCATAGGGTTTCGCATCTATTAGATATATCATATTTACTTGTATATCCTTCTATTCCATCATGCAGTGAGTTAGTGCCATTGAGGTGTCAGTGGCAGTTGACAGTCAAGTCGGAGCCAAGCTTGCGAGTATGGATCGAGGCCAAGCCTCGAAAGTGTTAGTGGACAGTTGATCTTGTCAGCAGCAGTGGTTCTAGTCAGATTAGATGGCTTGTACCAAGAATGTTGGTGGTGGTCCAGGATATGATGATCGGAGGCCTCTGTCTCGCTTGCCCACAGGTACTAAAGGCAAGGCGATGAAGAAGGTTGCATCAAAGAAGCGAAAGTACCCTGATGTAGAGACAGCAAGAGCAGTAGTAGTTGTAGAGGCTGTAGAGCATGTCGAGAGAGAAGGTGCCCGCAGTGGAGTTGTCATTGTAGATCATCTGTCACTAGAGGCGCAGGGCAGACTTGAGCAGATTGAGCATCTTCATGGTAGTCCACCTAGGACTGTCATGATGGCAGGATGACGTCTTCCCATTGTGGATCCTCAGCCTCAGGGAGAGTCACAGCAGGAGTCACAGCAGCAGCCCCCACTAGTAGAGCCTCAGCCAGCTCAGGAGACATAGGAGGCATAGCCATCACAACAGACTCAGGAGGGTCAGCAGGCCGAGGAGGCCGAGGAGACCGAGCAGGCACCCTAGCCACAGCTATGTCGCTCTGGTCGTACCCATGTTCCAGTCTCACCGAGGCCGCCGACACAGTGGAGGGGATCACATCCACCGCCTAGACCATAGGGTCCACCTTCAATGACCCATCTTAACTTGAGGGCCACCACGACCAAGCAGGATCGGTAGCTTCGCTTCGTGGAGTTTGATGTGTGGTTTCCACCCAGGAGGGATGAGAGAGCAGTAGAGGGTTTCTACACGCCACTGTAGGAGGATTTCTATAATGCCTATCTGAACAGTGGAGCAGTCTTTAGATCTTAGAGAGTCTGCAACATAGAGGCTATAGTCGCAGCAACTGGAGAGCACATTCGCCCCTACCTTGCATATCTGCCGGGGCTAACAGATCTGATTGGCTAGACAGGATTGTATGTACCATCTTGGGTTCGATAGTTCTATGCCTCGCTCTACATTGACCCACATCATAACTTTATACACTTTGCATTCAGAGGCAGAGACTATAGGATGATGATTCAGAGGGCCAGGGAGATACTGAGGTTACAGGAGCAGCCTATCAAGTTACATGAGGTATGTTATGGACAGCAGGAGCCTCCCATGCGCCCTTATGGTGGTATGGTGCTCCCTATAGATCTTGTGCGCCATTGCTTCAAGGAGCCCTTTGGTGAGGGGTCGAGGAGGAACCCCAGTGACCTTACTCCTACAGCTAGAGTGCTAGAGGCTATCATTAGGAGGACACTACTTCCCAGGATGGGATACCGAGAGGGTTTAACTCGCCTCTAGCTTTGGCTCCTCAACGCCCTGATGCAGCAGACTATGTTTGATATTTGGGACCTCCTTCTATCAGAGATGGAGGATACTATAGCTGAGGGCTTCAAGGGTCGTAGGTAGCTTCCATCTGCACATTGGATCACATTCCTTATTCTCAAGGTTGTGCAAGTTAGGACACCAGGGATGGTTGCAGAGTACAGAGGTGCCATCATAGAGTTTCTAGCTTATAACATGGCACAGAGGATCAGGCATAGCACTCCATAGGCACCCACTCAGCCTCGCTGTCGTCCAGATGTACCAGAGTCCATAGCTCAGCTAGGACAAGATTATCATAGGCATAGCCGCTACTGAGGAAGAGAGCAGCGAGTCTAGTGACAGTTCGAATGACGACTATCTACCTATTCCTTAGATGCCTCCACACAGACATGATGCAGAGGCCAGCAGTTCTAGCTCCGCTCCACCTACACCGCAGACGGACCTCGCTTTGATTGCTATCCTTGAGCGGATGTAGCAGGATCAGGCTAGATAGGCTCAGGAGACCGCTGCCAACTTTGCACGGTTTTAGGCTCGTTAGGACGAGTTCCAGCGATAGCAGCAGGTCCTCCAGTAGCAGCAGCAGTAGATGCATCAGCAGTAGTTACTCATGCAGCAGCAGCTTTTGGGATTCATGCAGCATGTAGTGACAGTCATTGGGGCCCCACAGCCATAGCCTTCGCCCTATATTGGTCAGCCTACTACCACTATGACGACTCCAGCAATATAGCCCAGTGGGCTTTAGAGTTAGGGACAGCCTCCAGCTCCATTTGCTTCTCCCACAGTACAGGTGTCCTAGTGGTTATCCTCGCTAGTGGTAGCTGATGAGGACATGACACCCATGCATATGACCATGTTTGGCACATGGGATGGAGGGGAACCAGGCCAGCAAGGGTGTCCAAGTCAAGAAGGAGGCCCGAGGCTAATTCAGTTCGAGTCCCCGAGGTGGAGGCCCAAAGCAACTCAAGTTCGAGTCTGCCTCGGAATTCAGGACCAGTATGCCTTAAACTGGTCACCCAGGACGCATCCGGACTCCATTTTCGATGATCCACATATGGATGGAAATATAATTTGATAAGTAAGCCAATCCAAGTGGTTTCACATCAAAAGCTCTTCGGAATCAACAGGAATTATCGAAACAAGTCAGCATCTAGAATCTACCAGGGTGCTGCGACACCGTCTTTTGGTCCGTTGGACCATGTATCGAGTTTTGGCCCATTAGGGGCGCGTCCAGGGGTCTTGCATGACCCTAGAGTCTTCATAAATAGCTGCCACCCCTCCATTAGGGTTTGGGTTTTGCTTAGATTAATCTATCAAGAACAGTTTCGCCGTTCATCGGTTTGTGAGACCCCAACTTCGTGAGTTTAATCATTCATTTGCAATTTGGTTGCGTTCTTTCTTGTTCTTACTTGTGTTCTTCGATGTGCAGGCAGGGATTAGCCTTCTTGGTGAGGTCAACCTGGTCTGTGACTCAATTGATAACTAGAGGAGCTGTGGTGCTAAGATTGCAGGGTTCGATCTTTCGATCTGAAGCCGGATCGGTGTGTCATTCTCCGCCACAATGATAGTTATCACCACCTAACGAAAGATCGGCATCCCCATCCCCATTACATGGTAATCAGAGCTAAGGTATACCATCAGGTTCACTTTTATTCCCTAGTTTTGAGTGTTTTGCTTTCGTCCCATAGTCCAGTGCCATACTCGTTTTTCCTATCCTAGAACCTTCCGCGCCATAGCCTTTGCATATTTCAGTTTTAGAGTTCGTCGTGTTGAGTTTGTGTCCTAGTCGAGGTCTTGTTGCTGGTTAGGTCGTGTTAGAGTCTAGTTCATGTGTTTTCCCCAACCGTTTCCATCAAATCTTTGCTGTTGTGACCAGTTTTGCACATATTGTTCCCATTTTGTCCTCTAATTCGGAGCCAATTTTTAAAACCAGTCTAGTTTTCGCATACGAACTCCGATTTCGACGTTTCATATATCAAAATCGATCAGAAAAAATTTTTGGATCTGTCCATCCACTGCTCTATTGGGGTTTGAAAATTTTAGATTGGTCAAAAAGTGGTCACAAGATCCTCTTTTCGTGGTCACAAGGTTTTTATCGATTTTGAGCAAGTTTTCTGAAAATTCCACAGGCCACGTCTTACACTTGTTTGAGCTCATATTTTCTATGGTTACTTCTTTTGTGCTCCTAAGTAAAGGAAAAGGCTCAAAAAAAATAAAATAAAAAAGTTGAAATTTCCCAAAAAAACAACAACCCAAAAAATAGAAAAAAAGAGGGGCAAAAGAGAAACAATATCTAGAGGAGCACATAGAGAAGACCAAAGTGAGCTGTGTTAGCGTGTGATGTCTGTTTCCTTGTTTGTGTTGCTGTTTCCATCCACTATACTTGTTTTTCACACACCTATCACCTTGCTATCCACCATACTTGCTTGTTTGTTACACACCTGGTACTTGGAGCATTTTAGACCAGCAACGAGAACAAGTACTTTGGACTATAATTCAGCATTACTTTCTGTTACTGACTTGTGTGCCAGATATACATATTACTCTTTGTTTGCCTTCCAAGCTCCACAAATTCTTTAGATCAGTACAGAAAAAGGGCCTTGCAATCTTAGTACCACTGTCTCACAGGTATCACGGACTAGCCGCCGGTTGTACCGCCCACTTCTTGCATTGGTAAGAACTTTGTAAGAGCTTGATAAGACACTTCCACTTGCTGTGAAACATGACACCACAACCTAAGTAGTCGATAGGGATAATATTTTTGTGTTGTCTTTTGCTGTCTTCTAACAATGATAGGTTGTTCGTATCCACCGACTTATGATGGTATAGGTGTTGATGAGTACATGGAGTGGAAAATTGCCATTGATAACATATTTGCTACTCGCTTTATGTGTTCAAGGAGGAAGGTAAAAAATGCAGCTAGTGTTTTGCGACATTCTACTTTATCTTGGTGGGATTCTTTAGATCCATCTGATAGACCTCAAACTTGGAATGATATGAAACTTCTTATGCGAGAAACCTTTATTAATCCACCTCCTGTTTTGACTTCATATGCTGAGGTGCACCATTTAGAGGAAGAATCTATTGTTATTCCTCTTGCTATGACTAACTTTCTGTAGAATAATGTACATAAGCGAGAGGATGACATGGAAGAAAATGAGGAGCTCACAACCTCATATGCAAATTCAGAACCATCACTTCACAATACACCAATTACTCCTGCTGAGAACACAGGTAATGCCCATGGTCCTAAACTCACGGAAGGTGAAAATTGTCTTAATGTACTAAATTTTTCCACAAACCATGCTGTCTTAGAGCAATTGTTAGTGGAACCCTATCTTGATTTATCTCTGTCCCATGATAATTTGCTTAAAGTTCCTTGTGATAAAGATGAATTGGTTGATGATGCTTCAATTTTACATGTTTTAGAACCAGTCACTTGTGCTGAAAATAAACATCTTATTCATATTGCTACTAAAACTGATGAGTTCAAACTGTTGTCTTCTTTACATACTTTGGGTTACATTGAATTTGATGTTTTGTGTAACCTAGATTATTTGGAAGAGAGCCTTTTTAAATATGCTAATTTGCCTTGGTTTTCCAAACACACATATCATGTTATTGGCAGATATAACAACAAGGGACAATATATGATACACCGAGTATACATTCGTAATAATATGAATTCTCCTTTTGTTGTACAAGATTATGATCGTTTAGAGGGCAGCCATAATAATACAAATATTTTCTCATGTTCCTTAAAGAAACAAGTTCACTTCCAAGAAGGGGAGTATTGTTGGTTGCTACCTATGTCTGCTCGACCACCTATTCCTGCATTGTTTTTGGTTAGTCCTAATCTTTTGCAGGATAGTGTTGACATATATCGTGTGCATTCGGATCATGGAGTCTACATGCTTGCTGAAATTTTTATGCAAGATGACATGCTAGAAACTTGGCAACATGGTCATGTTCCTTCTCACAATTATTTCAGTTTTCTTTGTCCTTGCAACCCCGTTCTCCTTTATGTTGTGCAAGATCAGTTTCAAGCACAATCGACGCCGAGGACGGCTTTTCATCAAGAAGGGGAGGATGATGAGGACATGACACCCATGCATATGACCATGTTTGGTGCATGGGATGGAGGGGAAGGAGGCTAGCAAGGGTGTCCAAGTTAGGAAGGAGGCCCGAGGCTAATTCGGTTTGAGTCCCCGAGGTGGAGGCCCAAAGCAACTCAAGTTTGAGTCTGCCTCGGAATCCAGGATCAGTCTGCCTTAAACTGGTCACCCAGGATGCATCTGGACTCTGTTTTCGATGATCCACATATGGATGGAAAGATAATTTGATAAGGAAGCTAATCCAAGTGGTTTCACATCAAAAGTTTTTCGAAATCAATAGGAATCATCAAAACAAGTCAGCGTCCAAAATGTGTCAGGGTGCTACGACACCGTCTTTTGGTCCATTGGACCATGTATCAAGTTTGGGCCCATTAGGGGCGCGTCCAGGGGTCTTGCATGACCCTAGAGTCTTCATAAATAGCCACCACCCCTCCATTAGGGTTTGGATTTTGCTTAGATTAATCTGTCAAGAACAGTTTTGCCGTTCATCGGTTTGTGAGACCCCAACTTCATGAGTTTAATCATTCATCTGCAATTTGGTAGCGTTCTTTCTTGTTCTTGCTTGTGTTCTTCGTTGCGTAGGCAGGGATTAGCCTTCTTAGCGAGGTCAACCTGGTCCGTGACTCGGTTGATAACCAGAGGAGCTGTGGTGCTAAGATTGTAGGGTTCGATCTTTCGATCTAAAGCCAGATCGGTGTGTCATTCTCTGCCACAACGATAGTTATCACCACCTGATGAAAGATCGGGATCCCCGTTTCCATTAGTAGCCCCGTAGTTCACACCACTTTAGACGGGCTTCACCTCGGATCTGTCACCCTCGCTATTTGTGCCTAACACGTCAGTCTCCAGGAGTCTTAGAGCATCTTTTAGCGAGTTGATAGGGATGCCTACATCACCACATATGTATGCCCTAGGTCCTTCTACAACAGCTTCTGTTGCCGTGACTACTCAGAGGCTCCCTTCTTCTGTCGCATCTTTAGATCCTACGATAGACATACCAGCAGCATCACAGGCAGCACCTGCCCCAGCTCAGACCCAGACCTCTTCAGCGACGCTTCCAGCTACAGAGGGTCAGTCAGTATAGAGCTTAGGATCAGATGATGATGGCACCCAGTTCTAGCTTGCCCCTCGTACCTCAGCGCCCAGTTCTATGAAAGGTGATGAAATGGAACTAATTGCTCAACTCTTGCTTAAAAGTAGAATAGGTGCTTACATAGAATGACTAGATAATAAATTAATCATGGCTCCTAATAATAACATAAATAAGGACTTACTATTAATATTGCTTTCTGCAAAAAGGAAACCTAGTAAACCATAAAGCTTTGCATATCCCTTGGAGTCAGAAAATTATTCCCACTAGTTGGATAAGTCTTGCGAGTATATTGTGTACTCAGGGTTTATTTACCCCTGTTGCAGGTTAACTTGAGGAGCACTCGTTATGTAAAGGATTCTTCTGGTGGGCACAGACGGATCCTTGTTCTTTATCGATAGATGTTAATTTTTATTCCGCTGTTTAATATTTCGCACTTTGACTTTGGAAATGTAATAATGTAATTTTTAAGAACTCTTGATGTATGAAATGAATTAAGTATTGTAACTCGTTCTCATTATTGGATCCTTAGGAAAACATGTGGATCTTTTAGGCTCTCCCTTAGGGTGTGCCCGACGGAAACCGCCCGCTGTAGCTCGCTTACGAGGTGCTTAGTGTCTGGTGGAAGACGAACCCCTTCGTAAGTACGTTATTTTGGGTGGTTCTGCCACAATCATGACCGGACGTATTTGGTCGTCCCAACCGTTAGAGCCAAGATCAACTGATCGGACGCTGACAGCGTCCGATCGCAATTTCACCGCTCTGGAATCTTTCTGTACTCGATCGGACGCTGCAGTCCTATGTTCGGTCAATTTGCCACCAGTGTCCGGTCAGTACTAAATGTGTTGTCGGTGATGATGAACAGTTCCATTGGTGCATCCGGACGATTTTAGTACTCAGTGTCTGATCGCTGCTGCTGACGCCTGATGTTGTCGAGCCTCTTGATCGGAGTGTTCGGTCGCTATACGTCAGTGTTCGGTCACTACGTCTGGTCACCTCTGTGAGCTTGTTTTTTTTTGCGATCTTACGTCCGACTTGGTTCCTATCTTCGTGCTTGGACTTTGCTTGATATCTTGGGTCTTCTCTTGTGCTTCTAAGGTCTTGCTTATGGTGTTGATCATCGGATCATCATGTCGCCTTTGTCCAAGTCATGTCTTGCACCCTATTAGACTACAAAACAATCACTTGCAAATTCATTAGTCCAATTTGGTTGTGTTGGTCATTAAACACCAAAATCCAAAGTAAATGGGTCTAGAGTCTATTTTCCTTACAATCTCCCCCTTTTTGGTGATTGATGACAACATGACCCAAGCAAGCAAATAATAAAAATTTAGAATTTAAAAACTATCTACTTGCTAGGATGCAATGCAAGGGGCAAGGTTATATGATCCTAAAATATACTACTTGTAAGACTAAAAGATACCACTTGAAAACCTATCTTGCCCTTGCAAATGTCCCCATGTGGTATTATGGATTTAAGCCTTGCTTTAGGTCCTACAAATTATCCCCATTACATAGACTAATCCATAATCCATTGTCCTCCCTTTCTCAGACCATTACCACTTGTAGACCATTATCACTTATAAATTATTATGATCTTGCTTTTGGTCCTCCAAATTCTCCCTCTTTGGAATCAAACACCAAAAAGGAAGACATTAGTAGCACAAGTGAGGGTCAAACTTTGTGATCCTTTGTATGTGGAGTGGAATAGATCACAAAATTTGACTCTCACATTACATAGACTAAGCTCCCCTTAAATATATGCATACATATGATGGAGGATATAGTTTATGCATAATTGGCAAATTAATACTCAAAGAAGTTTAAGCTATATAATGTATGGAGAAGGCATATAAATACCAAAGTGAAATCAACATGATGATATCAGTTTAGAAATACCACATGTGGAAATCAATTTGATTTCTACCACTTGCAATAGATGGTGGATATTTGAAGTATGATGCTTACCTCTGGGGACTCTATTTTTCTTGCAATGAGACTACTACACACATGATTAGCTTGAAAAGTGTTAGTCTCAAAGCATCCAACTTATGGAGTAACCTCCCCCTAAATTTGTGTACACAAGTATGGAGTAGGAGACATGCACATTAATTTTAGAATAAAAAAATACCACTTGAAAGATGATATCACATGAATGTGAGAATCATTTTCGAATATGATATTTGGGAGAAATTATCTATAATTTGAACTTTGGCACATATTATATGAACAATTATAAAACAAGCTATGTGTCGTGCTCCTAAACAATTTAAACCATGTAGGTTTGCTCCAAAGGTCAAGAGTGAAACTAAGCAAGCCTACCATAAGATATACCTAGTGTATGCATGGCAAAAGATATAAGCATACAAAGGCAAACCTAGGCATGAAAAGTAATTATGTGCTAAAAGATACCAATTTGTAAGAAATACCACTTGTAGGAAATACAAATTGAAAGAGATTACATCTAGTTACCTAACATGGGAAGGGGAATTTAAGTCCACAATATTCACTAACCCACTTGGCAATGACTTTGTTCATAATGATGCACCCCATGAAATGCACCCATACTTTGCCAAGTCTCCAAATTCTCCAAAGTCCATCGGAGTTCTCACTTCCCTTTCAGGATCCAAACCTTCTTGGTGCTCTTCATATTGGAAATGATCTCCTTTGGCACCCAAAAGCATTTGACCTCATTGTTGGCTTGCTTATTCACCTTGATGGCCACTACCTTGTTATTTTTCTTCTTCTTCAAGAGATAAGGTGTGGAGGCCTTCTTGTCCACCTTGTTGGTGTAGGTGTTGGAGAGCTTGCTTGTTTGCTTTTTCTCTTTCTTCTTTGCTCCTCCCCCATTCTTCACCTTGCACTCATAGGACTTGTGGCATTCCTTGTGGCACACGTAGCAAACCATGGTTTGTCCTTCATCAAGCTTCTTCACTCCCTTGATGGTGTTATCTTGATGAAGTTGGGCTTGCTTCGTCTTGCCTTTCACTTGAGTCAAGTCCTTGGTGAGGCGAGCCACTTCTTGCTTGAGTTGCTCATTCTCCTTTGCAGCCTCTTGTGTGCATGTATCTACAAGAACTTTCTCAACACAAACTTGTTTGTACAAGGGTGAGTCTAAACATAAACCATTGTAAGAAGTAGAGGCATACTTTTCAAGCATGTTAAAGATATAACTTTTCTTTTTAGATGCCTTGGTGGGGGTGGAACCGACGGCTTTAAGATTAGCTACTTTATTAGTTAGCTCATCACAATGTTTGCATAAGGTTTCTATTTTAGCAAGCAAACTTTTATAAGCATCTTGTGAGCTAGCTAACTTCTCTTTTAATTTTTCATTTTTCCTTACAAGTTGCTCATCATTGATTGTGCATGCATTTGTTGTTGCACAAGCCTTAAGTTGCTCAATTTTAGTAGATAGTTTAATATTGAGATTAGCAAATGTCTCATATTGTTTAAGCAAAGTTTTATATGCTTCTTGTGAACTATCTAGCTTTTCTTTTAGTTTTTCGAGCTACTTTTGTTGACTAGTGCAAATTTTAGCATAATTAAGATTTTGTTGCACAATTTCATCATAAAAAAAGTATTTCATCATCACTATCACTCTCACTAGAGGATGAGCTTTCGTTACCTCGTGCCATAAGGCACACACGAGAAGATCTTGATGATGAGTGCTTGTGCCCTCGCCTCTTGTGATGGTCTTCTTCTTCACTTGAAGAATCATCCCATGATCTTATTGATGTGAGGGCTTGGTTCTTGCACGTCTTCTTCTTTGTCTTGGGTGTGGGCTTGTTTGGATAAACTTCCACAAAGTGCCCCAACTCGTCGCATCCATAGCATTATTTCTTCCTTTGCTCATTTCTTTGATTTCTAAAGATGGTATCTTGAATTTGGATGGGCACACCCTTGACATTGAGCCTTTGGATCATCTTCTCCACCTTGTTGATAAGTTTGATTGATTCTTCATCAAGGTCAGAGATGGAGGAGGATGATTGATCATCATCACTCGAATCTTCTTCATCATCATCCTCATCTTCTTCTTCATCTTCACTTGAGGAGCTTGAGCTTGAGCTTGTCTCAACTCGCTTGCCCTTCATCTTCTTTTTCTCACTACATGTGAGAGCTTTGCCTTTGCATGATGAAGAGACTTATTCTTGACCCATCTTGCGTGACATTTCAAATGCCACTGTCTTGCCAATGACAATGGTCGGGGTCATAGTGCTCAAGTCCTCCATATTGGAAAGGATGGTGATGATGCTTACATATTTTTTTTGTGGTAGCACGGAGATGATCTTCCTCACGATGTCTACATCATCTAGCTTTGTTAATCCTATTGAATGGAGCTCATTAATAATTAGATTCAAACAAGAATACATATCACGAACAAGCTCATCATTCATTGTAAAGGAATCATAATTTTGTTTAGCTAGACAATATTTTTGTTCACGGACATTAGATGCACCGTCATGGAGCTCTTAGAGTTTTAACCAAATTTCATGTGCCGTATTTAAAGTGAACACTTGGTTAAACACATCCTTGCTAAAAGATTCAAACAAGCAATTTTTAGCTCTAGCATTGAAATGCATTTCTTTTTCTTCACTCTTTGTGGGTTTATCGGGATTCTTAATGGGTTTCATCCCGTCACGAGTGACTCTCCAAACACCTAAGTCTACCGCCTCAAGGTGATAAACCATTCTAACTTTATAGTAAGAGAAGTTAGTGTCATCAAAGTGCAGAGGCCTAGAAGTATCCATCCCAACCACTCTAAATAGCATCGGCTCAACGTCGATTAAGCCAAAAGTCCAAATTAAGCCAACCAACTCTGATACCACTTGTAGGGGACCGTGACGCCTAAGAGGGGGCTGAATTAGGCAACTTAAAATTCTAACTCTAAATTATGGCCTCTTTTTCTACCCTTAGCAAAACCTATGTAAAAGATAAATTATCTAAATGTGCAACTACGATTTTGCTAGTGTGTTGCTATCTCTACCATAAAAAGGAGTAATACAATCAATGTAAATACAGAAGCTAAAGAGCAAGGTAGAGATATGCAAACTCCCATCGATGACTCCAGTATTTTTACCGATGTATCGAGAAGCACACAAGCTTCCCCCTACTCCTCGTTGGAGACCCTCACAAGGAGTCCCTCGCAAGGGCCAAGCTCCTGGTTGGGTAACTCCATGGATAGCCTCGGTCCTTCCCCACGCGCAAGTGGGTCTCCGACGTGCCTTCCGACAAGCCTCTTCTGGATGCTCCCCGCCATCTTCACTATCAAGCTTCAGGACAAAACGTCGCGGGCCTTGTTCCCTCCGGTACACGGTGGCAGCCACACCACAAACGCGATTGGTGATCTCATAAGACTACAAGCCCCTCTGATGTACAACAATGGTGCATGCAAGCACCGAGTGGTAAAAGGTGTGCAAACCTCACTAAACAATAGGCCTAAACCAAGAGCAAGTGCATAAGCGGTGGTATAATCAACCTAAGCACTTCGCAAAGCACCTATGCTAATCACCTAGTGAATCACTAAGCACTATGCAAGTGGAGATCACTAAAATAGTATAGAAACACCCTTGACATGTTTTCTCAGCTCCACATGTGTCAAATGGCTGGTTAGAGGGTCTATTTATAAGCCCCACTGAGAAAGTATCTGTTAGTAACAAAATCCCGTTTTTCTGCTACTGACCGAACGATGTTGTCGTCATGACCGAACATGTCCGGTCAGCCCGACCGTTAGAGCCACGATCAACTGATCAAATGCTAACATCGTACGGTCACATGCCACCGAACGTGTCCAGTCGTAATTTCGACGCTATGGAACCTTTCTG
This sequence comes from Miscanthus floridulus, assembly GCF_019320115.1. Lineage (NCBI taxonomy): Eukaryota > Viridiplantae > Streptophyta > Magnoliopsida > Poales > Poaceae > Miscanthus > Miscanthus floridulus. The sequence continues at coordinate 102,947,858 of NC_089584.1, forward strand.
TACTTGATCGGACGGTGCAGTCCTACGTCCGGTCGATTTGCCGCCAGCTTCTGGTCAGTACCGAATGTGTTGCCGGTGATGATGAACAGTTCCATCGGTGCGTCCGATCGATTTTAGTACTCAGCGTCCGGTCGCTGCTGCTGACGCCTGCTGTTGCCGAGCCTCTTGATCGGAGTGTCCAATCACTATATGCCAACGTCCGGTCACTACGTCCGGTCACCTCTATGAGCTTATTTTTTCGCGATCTTGCGTTCGGCTTGGTTCCTATCTTCGTGCTTGGACTTTGCTTGATATCTTGGGTCTTCTCTTGTGTTTCTAAGGTCCTTATTGTGTTGATCATCAGATCATCACGTCGCCTTTGTCCAAGTCACGTTTTGCACCCTATTGGACTACAAAACAATCACTTGTAAATTTATTAGTCCAATTTAGTTGTGTTGGTCATCAAACACCAAAATCCAAAGTAAATGAGCCTAGGGTCCATTTTCCTTACAGGACCCTTTCGACGAAATGCCATCAACACGGTCGAAAGACCTTTCGGCTAGACGAAAGGCCTTTCGGCCAACCGGCGGGCGTTATCTCCTGATGACCATGCTGGTAGCCAGACGCCAATGCCGATAAGCGATGGCCGAAAGACCTTTCAGCTGGACGAAAGGCCTTTCGGCCAACTGACAGGCGTCATCTCCCGACAACCATGCCGGTAGCCAGACGTCAATGCCGATAAGCGATGGCCGAAAGGCCTTTCGGCTAGACGAAACGCCTTTTGGCCAACCAACAAGTGTTATGCATTGATAACCACGTCAACAGCCCGACTCTAATGCCGAATGGTGATGGCCGAAAGACCTTTTGGTTGGACGAAAGGCCTTTCAGCCAACCCGATAGCTCCGGCGGGCCTGTTGGCAATCGTTGGTGAAATAAGGTTGATAGATAAAGGGAAATAGAGGGACCGAAACATCGTGCCATCCCCAAACAAACTAGAACTAACAACTAGTCCTCTTAGCTCCTATCAATGAACTAATGGTCTAACAACTAGTTCATGACTAATGAACTAATAATTAGTCTGTCTGATACTAGAGACTAAAAATTAGCCAACTACTCCATTCATTCCAAGTTATAAGTTATTCCAAGAATCTTGAAGAGTCAAAGCATCTCAAGTTTGACCAAAATTATAGAGAAAACTACAAAATCTATGACATCAAATAGGTATACTATGAAAATATAATTAACGAAGAATCTAATGATACTTAGTTGGCATCATAAATATGATTATCTTATTATATAAATTTAGTCAAACTTGATATGCTTTGACTCTCCAAAATTCTTGGAATGACTTATAATTTGGGATGAAGGGGATAGTTGTTAGTCTTGTAAATCCAAATCTAAACAAGGCCTAACAACTACTCCATAACTAATGGACTAATAATTATTCTACTTACTCCCACCGCCCCAAAATAAATCAATTCATAGAAACCGTACCATTCAAACTTTTTTAAGTTTGACTAACTTTATATAAAATAGTAACATCTATAAAAAAATATATTCTATTGTACATCTAATGATATTAGTTTGATATCATAAATCTTGATGTTTTTTTCTATAAATTCGATCAAAGTTTAAAAATATTGACTTAAGATAGGAATATATTTATTTAGGGACAGAGGGAGTATTTGGATCCTTATGAACTAAAATTAGTCTACCTATTTGGATTCTTATGTACTAGAAATTACTCGACTAATTCTTAGTCCTATACATCCAAACAAGACCTATGCATCCAAACAAGGCCTAAGACTCTTTGCATTGACGAAGAGTGACTCAAGAGATGCAGAGGGACTATATAACAAAAACCATCTACGTGGTTAGACAGTCAGGTGCATGGCATTGTTTCCCAAGAATATAACCCCAAATTGGCAATTTGCCAATCTCAAAACCATATAAAATAACGACTGTCTTGCGCTCTGCTCAGCTGGGCTGGGCAAACAATAACGAACATGCTGCAGGATTTGTTCAGTATCATATGATATTGTAGCATACAAATTGCCAGATTGGATAATGACTAGATGAACATCAGGGTTTGCTGCATTGCGTGCCTGCTTTCAGATTCCTTACATATGCAGATATCGATTCACATTTATATTTATCAGGCCAGCAGCCTAGCTTGGAACTGAAGTGCATCAAAGGGCAAGCACAAATCACACCCAAGAAGTATGCTGGAAATAAAGTTCTATGCTTGGTCTACAACTATTTTGCATAATTATCGCCAGTAGCAACAAAATGGAACTACAATTGCATACAAGAGCACACTTAAAGGTTCAAACGACTGTTGCATGCAAATTTTTAGGAAGTACAGTGAGTTATTTAGTATGCCACCAGTTAAGCTATTTGTAAAGCCCGTTCGGCTTACCTTATAATCCGCACTATTCAGCTTATTTTTTCAGCCGAAACAGTGTTTTTGTCTCACAACAATTCAGGCAGAACTGTGTTTTTCAGTCAATTCAGCCAAATTTCAGCAAGCCGAACGGGGCCCAAATGACCTAAATGATTCATGTTCACCACAAGTCAATGATGCATATTCCAAACAGAGAGCTAGAATCCTAGAACATCAATTTATATAAAGGGAGGATATAGCAGACTGAGGTGGTGAAGTGCCTCGGTGCTGCAAGTATAAAGTAGAAACATGTCATAACATGGAAAAGGACGAATGGATTGTCACACCCACAAGGCCATAATCGGTCTATTTCAGGTAATGCGCAAGCAATATGGCATCAAGTAGGAGTTATCACTTTGTAAAGCATGTTATAACCTAGAAAAGGACAAATGAGTTGAGTCATCCCGGAAAGCCACAATCGGTACATTTCTGGTTATCTTGGAATGTGAACAAAGCAAATTACTGAATGACAACAAAAACTAATAGAACCTGCTCATAATAAAAAGAAACCATCAAAATTTGGGTAGTGCTGACGGAGCTGTGGCAAATGTTCTAGCATCAAGACATCCATACGGCCATACATGTGCAAACATAACACAGCAGCACACGAACAACTTCGATAACACAAGTTCTATCAAAATTTCTCGGTAAAATCAGTGCCAGCATACATGTTTGTGGACCACGCACACAAAATGTCACTAATGGGAATAAAAACCTTAAATTAAGGAAAGGATTTCTAATTCCAGTCTCCTTGTTTGCAAATCATCTTGGGCTCACATCAATGGCCATGGTAATCATATCAAGGAGAACCACTACCACAACAGACAAAATGAGGAAACCACTGGGATTGCACAGTGAGACCTACAGCATTAAGGGAACCAAATCATCACCTATAGCAATAATAAAATTCAAATACTAAACCAGCGGCACAATGATTACCTGCTGCAGAAGGGAAGGTGTAAACTCAAGACTGCCCTGATCTCTATAGCAGCACAAGACCAAGCTCAGAGGGCTTGATGCCATTGCGAATACGGTAGTTGTAGAGGTAATAGTGGAGCTGCCCATCTCCAGGACCAAACTTGAGTTCCTTGAGGAATGACTCATTCTCCATGACATCGAGAGCATTGAACACATCATAATTCTTCTGCTTGGCAACAATCAGAGCATCATTCATCAGCTGCTGCAACGGAGTTTTGGTGGAAACATTGTAATACGAGTATGCTGCTTTCAGCGTCGCATAGTTAGCATTGTTCAGCACTGATGAGGGCAGCGTGTAAAAGCTGCAGAAATCCGTGACCTCATGCGTCTCAGGGCTCTCCACAAGGTAGCTGTCCACCACATCCTCTTGGGGCAGCAGCCAGTGCTCCACATCTACCTCATCAAAATCCGGTGACACCACAAACCTCGCAAGGTAAGCCCTCAGCAGCCGTGTGACCGCAGCAACATCCCGCAGCTCCATTCTGCGGAACCCAGGGGTGAGCGGCGCATCAGGCAGCTTGTATAGCCGGACCGTGCGGCTCATTGTCATGCGCGGACCCAGGCGAGAGAAGCCAACATCGATAAGCTTCTTGGGGTTGAGGGATCGGTGCCAGTAGCGGCAGGTGGTGATGGGGGTTGGGAGGACGACCCCCGCGGTGTATGCAGCCTGCCAGATGTTCTCCTGGTGGACGCGGCGGGTGACCTCCCGGATGAGCACGGGTGCCAGGCGCTTGGATCGGAGCTTCTTGTGGACGCAGAGGAAGTTGATCTCGGCCATGCGGACGACGTCGTCGCGGGCGCGGATGCGGGCCGGGACGCCCGAGATGAAGGCGACGAGCTTCTTGGACTCCTTGGCGCGGACGCCGATGTGCCAGGCCCGGAAGAAGGAGGGCGGCTTGAGCGCCCAGCGGAGGAAGGCCGGGGAGTAGTTGAAGCGGAACATGTTCTCGTCGTCCTCGACGTAGTTGTGGGCGAGCAGCGAGTAGAGGTCGGCGAGGAGCGCGTCGTCGTCGAGGTCACAGGTGAGCCACTCGAAGGCGGCGGGCAGCGGGTAGGGGTCGGCGCGCACCTCGGAGAGTGGCGTGGGCGGCTCGATGGGGCCGTCCGGTAGCGACGTGTCGGCGGCGTCGCGGAACTGGCCGACGGGCTGCGTCTCCCAGAACTTGTGGCGGCGAGAGGCGGGGTTGGAGTTGAGGGTCATGTGCTCCTGCACGCGCCGCGCCAACGCCTCGATGGAGATGTCCTCCTCGACAGCCCGGCCGGTGCCACTGGCGCTGGCGGCGTCGTTGCTGTTGGGGGCGGCCATGGCGATCTGGGCCCGGATCGGCGGTAGAGTTTGGGGGATTTGGGGAGAGAATAGACGACGACGCGGGGGAGGGGAACGCGAGGGGGCAGCGGGCAGATCTCTCTCCTCGTAAGCGTAGCAATTAGCAAAGCCCCCCACTTGCAGGAAAGATGCGTTACTATTTTAGTTATTTTTCCCTAGTAATATACGCATTCAGCTTTCCTAGGGCCAAAGAAACACTTCGTTCCTGGTAAAAACAACATTTCGTTCCTTAAGAGCATCTCCAATCGTTATGCATTTGGAGCTATGCATTTTGGGCAATTGGAGCACCCCCAAATGAAAATGGCAAGGCTATATTCGGGTGTTCTATGCAAAATGCATAGTCCAACATGTGTTTTTTTTCCGGAAATATCTTTTTCTCGGCAATCATTCCCGCGCCGCAAATTTTTTCCGCGCCAAACAACGCCCCATTCCCGCGCCAAACATCGTCGAAGGAGGTCGTGTCGCCGCCGTCGCGTTGAACCAGGTCGCGATGAGGTGATTCCATTCAGGTCGCGTTGAACCAGCTCGTGTCGCCGCCGTCGCGTACGAAGTGCGATCAACACCATCGCCGTACGTCACTTCCAGGTCACAGCTGCTTGTATTGTGCCAGTTCGTCACTTCGCCGTACGTCACACCATCGCCGTACGTCCCTTCCCCTTCACCATCAGCTCGCGATCGCCGCCAGTTCGTCGTCAAGGCAAGGTACTGGCGAATTTCTTGAAGCCAACATGGGATCCAGGGTACCGGAGAATGGACCAAGCCGTATTGCACAGCGCATCGCCAAGGTTTGCACTTCGTAGCCGAATATCTTGATCCAATTCATGTGTTGTTTGTTCCATGTTCTTATTAGCTGCGCAATTATTATCAGTTGAAGGCTTCCAGATCACGTCGCCGAAACCAATTGCTTGACGATTCTTCGGACGACGAGGCGTACGACATGGTCACAGCTGCTTGTATTGTGCGCTCATTTTTTCCAGAGAAACGAAGCCATGGTGGTTCGGTCCCTGGCCACGCTATGATTTTTCGCGATAGAGAAGGAGGCCACCGGAGGATGTATCAAGATTACTTGGCGCCGAATCCGACGTACGGTCATGATTTATTCCGTCGGAGGTTGATGTTTTGGACATTACACTAATTCATAGTATTTCTTTTGTTATGTCAATGTGCTGACCTTTTTGTTTTGTATTCTTCAGATTCAGAATGAGCAAGACACTTTTCCGTCGCATCATGGATGCAGTTGAAGCACATGATAATTACTTTGTGCAGAAAAGAGATGCCTGTGGTGTGCTCGGTCTGAGTTGCTTCCAGAAAGTGACTGCCGCTCTTCGTATGCTCACATATGGAGTCTCTGCTGATTCTACAGATGAGTATATCCGTATTGGTGAGAGCACTGCCCTTGAGAGCCTGCGTAAGTTTGTTGCTACAATTGTTGAAATATTTGAAGCTGAATACTTGAGACACCCCACTGAGGCTGACGTAGCACGCTTGCTGGCAGTCAATGAGAAAAGAGGTTTCCCAGGCATGTTAGGGTCGATCGATTGTATGCATTGGGAATGGAAGAATTGTCCAATGCAATCACAGGGGCAGTACAAGGGTCATGCGAACAGGCCAACTATCATTTTAGAAGCTGTTGCATCTCATGACCTTTGGTGTTGGCATGCATTTTATGGGATGCCTGGTTCTCATAATGATATCAACGTTCTTCACCGGTCTCCACTGTTTGACAACCTGACTGAAGGAAAAGCTCCGGAGGTGAACTATACCATTAATGGCCATGAGTACAAGATGGGGTATTTCCTCGCCGATGGTATTTACCCCCACTGGGCGACTTTAGTGAAGACCATCTCCAATCCTATGGGGAACAAGGCCAAATATTTTGCAAGAGCACAAGAAGCTGTGAGGAAGGATGTCGAAAGATTTTTTGGTGTATTTCAGTCTAGGTTTGCCATTATAGCACATCCAGGTCGCATTTGGGACAGAGAGACACTAGCTTTGATCGTGAGGGCTTGTGTTATCGTGCACAATATGATTGTTGAAGATGAAAGAGTTCTGGACCCTGATGAGCGGTTCCCGGATGCCCCAAATGATAATGTGCAACCTTCCCATGGGACGCCCACTCGCACACTGGCTGAATTTATTGAAGCCAGTAAAAAGATTAGAGACAAGCCAACACATTTTCAGTTGAAAGAAGACCTCATCGAGCACCTTTGGAATCGTCATCCTGATTTATACCCCATGGAACCGGCATCATGATTTGTAATCACCATAATATTATTTGCCATAGTGTTTTAATTCAAGTGTAATAAACATTTTTATTAGTGTTTTCAGTGAAGTGTAACGAACATATTTCATGATGAATTATTAGTATGAATTCTTGCTGTGGAGTGTACTAGTTTGCGCCAAATCTCACATCATCAATGATGAGCAGCAGTACCAAATAATTAGTATGAATTCTTGCTATGGAGTGTACTAGTTTGCGCCAAATCTCACATCATCAATGATGAGCAGCAGTACCAAATAATTTATAACTGCACAAGCATCTCGACAGCAGGCACTACGCTAAATCTAATTTTCCGCGTGTCGCGCAAGGATCTTCTTCCTCATAATCTGAATCCACTGCAACTGTTGGTCGTCGAGGGAGCTCGTGTCCGCAAGCATTATGTCTTTCTCCTCCTTCATTAGGGTTGCTTCAGCAAGTTTCTTCTCCGCCTCAATTGAATCCTTGTCTACCTGTGCTGTAGCCTCTCTCGCCTTTTCTCTTTCCTTGTCCCGTGCCTCCTTCTTCTCCATCATCTTGTTCAACGCTACAATACTAGCGTCGTTGCCTCCCCACTTAGCTTTTTTTGCCTCCTTCTGACCCGGTGGCCTCTTACGTTCTGCGGAACCTGCGTCTGGAACCTCTAGTCCTTCAGCATTGTTCTTTTCGTCCCCTGTGCTCGGCGTGGAGTCCTTGGAACTCTTCTGTTTTCTCTTAGGGGCTTGTTTCTGCTTCGTACCTTGTTCAAGCCTCCATGACTTCCACTTGTCTTCATCCTTGAGCTTGTACCAGCAATGCATAAAAGCAAACGACTTATGCTCATCGTCGTCTGCCGTGTAGGTCTCCAAAGCATCATTAATCTGCACAATTGAAAATAAGAAAAATGTTTGAATGTGTGAACTTAACCAAATATTTAACAAGTACAAAATAACCAACTCTGAAAGCGTACCATGTCTTGGATAGTCTTTCCACTAGCATTCCTACGAAGAATCTTGTCATAGGCTGAACAGAACTTGTTCACTTCCTTCTGAATAGTCCCCCACCTATGCATAATTGAATTTTCTGTCCTAGCAGCTTCAGTTTTTTTATGTTCATCAAAGTATGCACGAACTCGACCCCAGAATGTTGCTTGCCTTTGATTTGCCCCATGAATAGGATCCTTGCTTACCTTACACCAAGCTACGCATATTATTTTGTCTTCCTCTTGATCAAATTTTTTAGACCTATGTGACAGATTTTTCCGAGCACTACGGGTAGCACCTACTTCGGTTGGATCCACTAGGGAAACATCTTCTTGAGATTCATGAGGCATAGCATTACTACTTGCCTGGCTTTGTGGAGTTAGTGTAAAGGGCAATTCGTTTAAGCCAGGAATATGTTCAGAATCAGCTGCGAGTATGCCTGTATAGAGTTCAAGGTCATCCATTTGAACGAATCTACAAAATAGGATAAAATAAATGGAGTCGTCAAGACATATCAGACAATGAATATACTACATAAATCTTTTTTGGCTAAGCTACTGGAATCAATCAAAGTTCAGTTGGCTAATAGTGAAACTACATGAGTTTCTGAACACAGATTGAACAGAACAAGAGCCCGAGCTATGCCTATGTTGTGCAGTGCTGTGCCTTTTTTTGTTTCTGAACGCCAAATCATCGTATATTGATCAGTTGCCCTAGGAACATGGCTGCCATGATCCAACCCCCAAGCCGCCAAGAGCAGTACCCAACAACTGCAATACCCAATCTCATGATCCAATCCCCAAGCCGCGCCAACAGCATCCCAACCCCCAAGCCGCCAACAGGAAAACCCTAGATATTGCGTTGAGATGAAGTAGGCGTACCTGACCGGCTGCTTCGTCCTATCGAAGAACCTGGCGAAGGAGGACGCGATCGTATCGAGCGCGCGAACCTGGCGAAGGAGTACGCGATCCTTGGCGTCGCGAGCTGCTGTTGAAATCGCGATATCTGGTGGCGGCGCGAAGGGAGCCGCGCGAAGGGAAAGAAAAAAGCCCGCGAGGAGGAACCGAGAAGCCCGGGATGTCTATTTGCATAGCCGGACTACTTTGGCATATATGCCAAGTTTCCCCCTCCAAATGCATAGCTATGTAAAATGCAAAGTCCAAATGCATAACGATTGGAGGGGTTTTTTTTGGAGTTTTATGCATTTTGGTAAATGCCAAGCCCAAATGCATAATGATTGGAGATGCTCTAAGATTGATGATCGATCGATTGATAAAAACATGAGATAAGCAGAGCAAACATAATATTTTCAATTTAGCACCATCACATCAGAACTTGATTCAGATCCATTTATAGCCATGGGCAATGGACCAGTCAAACACTGTAACTAAAGTTGAGATCAATGTACCAAAAGAGAGATGCAGAGAAGACTGTTATGGCCGAATCTGTTTTTGGAGCTTTCTTTTGGCAAAGGCCATCGACAATGTCGCACTAGTAAAAAGAAGAGTACCCTAAAAAGAACAATACTCGCACTCGTGATGAACAAGGGTCGAACAGAACACAACATTCTCGAAATGAAAGATACAAGTGCCGCACAGATTATATTATCTTATACCAGGAACACTGTACCTTCATATCCTACTTCATCTGTTTAAAACATTTCTTCCTTCTCTATTCTCTCATCATGTAATTAAAAAACATTACTGCCATCAGGATTCACGATCGCAGCTTGCAGTGACAGGCTGGGAAAGATGGGGTTACATATTACAGAAGTTTGAAGACAGGCGGTGTGCTGATGTTATTTAGTTAACCCTAGGACATATCCCAAGTACAGCACAAACTGTTAAATTATACAACACAGGAGCAATACGGGCCACCGGATTCCAGAACCTATCCATGTACAGGACGAGAGTCTCCAATAGATTTCAAAAATCCCTTTGTGCCACTGGAACCAATGTGGTTATCTCTCCCCTTGAACCTGAACCATCAGCACGAAGTTAGACGATACAAGAAAAACAATAGGAGAGTGAAAGGTGATATATGGTGGATAATGAAGAAGATGAAGTACATCGGTCATAGATCTCTACTGCAATTGTGAGGAGAGACTCGGTATCCTCAGCCATCTTGAGGATCCTTTCTGCCTCCATCATCTGATCATGTGCATCATGTGCTTTTGCCTCCGCGTCAGCCACCTTGACAGCGGCTGCCATCGCTGCCTCTAGTGCAGGGCTGGAGGCAGTAAACAATCCTATGGTCTTTGACACCTTCGATGGCTTCGATGGATCCTTCTGTTTTGGAGCTGAAGCTTTTATTGGAGCTGGAGTCCTTGTTGCAAAGGAATCTGGGAGCCTATAAGACTTATCTATCTGTATTTAGATAAAAGGATGTAATTAGATTGGTACTAGTTGTATCTACAGCTCAAACATTTCTGGCTTGAAATTTAATATTCTGCAAGGTGAAGCGTGCCCACTTAGTCCCCGAGCCTAACAGTAGGTGACGTGGTCACGTGGTGCTAGGGTCAGAAACAACAGTAACCAGAAAAAAAGTCCCCAGTATGGTGAGAAACCGAATCATAATGATGGCGTAGTCCCCGAGCCACAAGTGAAAATCTCGGATAAATCAAGAAGTGTCGATTACTCAAATCGTGGAGAAAAAACTGGACTAATAACTGTACAGTAGAGGGTTGTTGATATGGTTCCCCCTAGCTCCCCCCTGGAGGGGTTGTCTATCATCACGATGTTGGTTGGCGAAACGGCTTCTGCTGGGACGGCGATTGAATCTTGACGTGGCGGATCAGCGATTCGAGCTTGTCGGGTAGGAAGGTCCCTAATCCTAGCGGATCTCGTTAACCTGTCAGTACGCAGCTTTAAGCATTGCGGCGACCTTGACGACTTCTGGCGGCCACGGCCAAGTTGGCACTTGGGGTCTTGTAGACATCATGGCCGTCGACACGGACGAATTCGTCGTCGAGGTTGCGGCGGAGTAGGCGTGGCCTCCCTTGCGAGTCGTGTTGTTCTTCGTTGCGAACAACCTCGGCTAACACAATGGCGGCCTCCTTCGCTCGGCGCTACGCACGGTTGGCGTTTCTTTTGACGCGAGTTGTGTGGTCATCATCGTTTTCTCCATCCCGTGGAGGGCTGTCGATGCTGACATTAAAAATCCCGCCTCCTCGGAAGGGTGGAAAAGGAGTTTGGACGGCAGCGGTTTCGGCGACAATCCTCCGTAGAGCCCTAGGACTCAGAGTCTGGATTTTCCTCCAGGATGGTGTGGAGGGATTCTTCGGGACGTTGACCGATCTGCAGCATATTGACAGTCGGCGAGAGCTGGTCGGCGATCGAGTCGGCGAGAGGGTAGATGTCTCCAATCTGGTCGGCGAATTTGTCCCTTAGGGCATCCTAATGGATGGTGGCCGTATCCCCTGGAGTTTCCCGTTTGGCTTCCGATAGATCGGAACCGAAAGGTGGTCGGCGCTGAACTAGAGTGGTCAGAGCCGATTCCGCGAGGGAGAGGCAGTCAACGAGCTTCTGGCCGACCTGATCGATGGATGCGATCAGATCGTCGTTGCCGACCTGCTTCCTCGAGTAGCGGGGCAGCAGGAGGTGAGTTGTTGGTGAAGACGACCGCAGAGGCGGTTCTGAGATCGGATCTATCGTTGCAGGTGTTGATGTGGTTGGCGTAAAATTGATCTGCACCGGCTTGATGATCTCTCCGTCTCCATCAGCATTGATGACCCAGGAGATCGATCCGACCGTAAAGATCTGGCTGGGCTTTGGAGAGGACGAAGAGCGTGAAAAATGTACCATCTTGTTCGTTATGGAAACAGCACGCACACCCCTACCTGGCGCGCCAACTGTCAACAGAATAACGTCGGTAGTCCTCTGAGGGGTATCCCACGAAGGTAGATTGATCGGCAAAGGCGTGCGTAATCAAGAACAATAAGGCAATAGAGATACAAGAGTTAGACAGGTTCAGGTCGTCTGCACAACGTAATACCCTACTCCTGTGGTCTGTTGGTTTATATTGGCTATCATATGATATTGCGTGCGTTTTGAGGGGGTCCCCTACCCGTCTTATATAGCCGGGGGGTTAGATCTAGGAGATAATCGGTAAGTAATAACATATTACAAGAATCACGGGATCGAGCATATCCTAACAGATCTCGTAACATCTTCAGGATATCGCCCTTGATGTCTTGCGGTACATGCCGAGCAGTACCGTGCACCGTAAGTCTTCGTCTTGTGGGCTGGACCACCCCTGGCGGTGCAGCCCATGTAGTCTACCGTGAGTATCCGAGGTCGTACCCCCCACAGCCAAGGTCAGCAAAACCCAGTGGATATATATAATTATAAAAGCAAGTTCGTTGATATGACCACAAGCTATGAAAATAAACAGACTGATTAATTGCATGACGAAACAGAAACCTGGCATGTGACTATAGTTGTTGGGAAGGTTAAAACAATGAGCTTTCTCATATTGTCACATGCAAATGACTAATCTACATATAACATATGCAACTACAGCACTCTCTTAAAAGAAACATCAAGCAAAGGCTCCACAAGCATGAAACTAATCCTAAACTGCCGATATATTCTGTTTAATGATACCAGCCTGCATACATGATAGTGACATTCAAACCCTCTTCTGTTACCATTCGTATGCTGTGTGAGGCTATGAGATAAAATTGATAGTGACATTGCAAGGCACATACCATCCACTATGGATTCCAGAATATTTCATGTGCTCCATAGAAATATACTTTGAATCCAAATTCCAAAGTAAATATATATTAAAAATAAGTTCCTAAGTATTCAATCTTAACTGAAACTCTTTTTTGAAGGCAATTTCAAAATACCAAATAATAAATGAACTTAGTTTGATGACAATTCCCAAACAAAATTCATTGTAAATTGAGATCGAGAGTGCCAATTTTCACAAGCACTCTAAATAACCTGAGCTCCTAATTTCACAAATCATGCGCAACTGTTCACTGTCAAATCTTAAAATGCAATTTCTTAAAATCAAAATCTTTACTTCAAAGTTCGGTCAATGAAGTTTCCCTATTCTTCAGTTGTCTTCTCACTAATATCGTCCCTAGCTGACATGCAGTGCAGACCTTGCCAACCAAGCAAGGAGACCAATGGAACACAGAGGGTTCGATTGGATTAGTTCAGAACATGTAGAATTTCAGCCAGATCCATGGGCTAAACTACAGATTGCATATCCAAACGGATTGTAAAGGGGAAAACATATGCCTCGCTGAGATGAAAAGAAAATAGGAAAAAGTAACTGTAGTCTAATTTAAGAGAAGATTCACCTTTACAATTTTGTTTGAGTCTGCAAGTCGCCGTAACTTTGCGGTTAGAAATCTTCTAAAGGTGGGTTGCACCGCGTGCCTTTCCTGCATATGGTACCAATGATAGCATAAGCAACTTATCATCGTTCTAGGAATATATTAAGCAAGATCTAAATACACAAGTGTGGAAAGGAAATAACAGAGTGATAGTCATGCATCATAAGGAAACCCAACCAAATACATCAAACACCCTCACCATATGTACTGTGTAAGTACAGAATCCAAAGTGCAAAACAGATCCTGTAGAAACACACAATTCGAAAAGGCTTCCTTAAGCTCATATAAAGAAAAAAACACATGCATGTCATTTATCGAATGATTCAGCAGAATTGAGCACGCATTTCACAGAACTGAAGATCAAGATGGCCACAAAATTCTTATGAAACATTCATGATTCATGTGCGAAAAAATGTTTGTTTTTCATCATTCAAGTTAGCTATTAAAACCAACAAAATTCTCGAAACAGAAGCTCCAAATGTGAAATAATAGTTTCCCTATGGACAGATCATGCAATAGAATATTCCTGTGAGCTATGATTCTTAATACGTCACAACAGTCAAATGTAAGTATATAGTTAAAAGCAACCAAAACTTGAATGAGCTCCAAAGCTTGACGTTAAATAACTGCAGCAAAACAGTGAAATCAAATGAGAATAATAAGTGCAGATACCCAACCTCTATGAAGTGGAAGATTGCAGCAATATCTGAACCATTCGGCTCATTCAATTCCGAAAGAGCTTCCATGATCATGGCACCATACCTAGCAAACAAATTTGATGTTGTCACCAGATTCCAAAGATTAATGAGGACAATAGCAGCAGCAGCAGCAGCAGCAACAACAAAGCCTTTAAGTCCCAAACAAGTTGGGGTAGGCTAGAGTTGAAACCCAGCAGAAGCAATCAAGGTTCAGGCACGTGAATAGCTATCTTCCAAGCACTCCTATCTAAGGCTAAGTCTTTGAGTATATTCCATCCTTTCAAGTCTCCTTTTATTGCCTCTACCCAAGTCAACTTCGGTCTTCCTCTGTCTCTCTTCACGTTACTATCCTGGCTTAGGATTCCACTACGCACCGGTGCCTCTGGAGGTCTCCGTTGGACACGTCCAAACCATTTCAACCGGTGTTGGACAAGCTTTTCTTCAATTGGTGCTACCCCTAATCTATCACGTATATCATCGTTCCGAACTCGATCCCTTCTTGTATGACCGCAAATCCAACGCAACGTACGTATTTCCGCGACACTTATCTGTTGAACATGTCGTCTTTTCGTAGGCCAACATTCTGCACCATACAACATAGCAGGTCTAATCGCCGTCCTATAAAACTTGCCTTTTAGCTTCTGTGGTACCCTTTTGTCACATAAGACACCAGATGCTTGCCGCCACTTCATCCACCCTGCTTTGATTCTATGGCTAACATCTTCATCAATATCACCGTCTCTCTGTAGCATTGATCCTAAATATCGAAAGGTATCCTTCATAGGCACTGCTTGACCTTCCAAACTAATATCTTCCTCCTCCCGAATAGTAGTGCCGAAGTCACATCTCATATACTCAGTTTTAGTTCTACTGAGTAGAAAACCTTTGGACTTCAAAGTCTCCCGCCATAACTCTAGTTTCTAATTCACTCCTGTTCGGCTTTCATCAACTAGCACTAAATCATCCGCGAAAAGCATACACCAAGGGATGTCCCCTTGTATGTCCCTTGTGACCTCATCCATCACTAAGGCAAACAAATAAGGGCTCAAAGCTGACACTTGATGTAGTCCTATCCTAATCGAAAAGTCATCTGTGTCTCCATCACTTGTTCGAACTCTAGTCACAACATTGTTGTACATATCCTTAATGAGCCCGACGTACTTCGTTGGGACTTTATGTTTGTCCAAAGCCCACCACATAACATTCCTTGGTATTTTATCATAAGCCTTCTCCAAGTCAATAAAAACCATGTGTAGATCCTTCTTCTCCCTATACCGCTCCATAACTTGTCTTATTAAGAAAATGGCTTCCATGGTTGACCTTCCGGGCATGAAACCAAATTGGTTCATAGAGACCCGCGTTATTGCTCTCAAGCGATGCTCGATAACTCTCTCCCATAGCTTCATAGTATGACTCATCAACTTAATTCCCCGGTAATTAGTACAACTTTGAATATCCCCTTTATTCTTGTAGATCGGTACCAATATACTTTTCCTCCACTTATCAGGCATCTTGTTCGATCGAAAAATATGGTTGAACAACTTGGTTAGCCATACTATAGCTATGTCCCCGAGGCATCTCCACACCTCGATTGGGATACCATCCGGCCCCATCGCCTTACCTCCTTTCATCCTTTTCAACGCCTCTCTGACCTCAGATTCTTGGATTCTCCGCACAAAGCACCTATTGGTGTCATCCAACTGAAAGGTTGTGTCCGTATTCTCACCATTGAACAATTTGTCAAAATACTCTTGCCATCGATGTCGGATCTCATCCTCCTTCACCAAGAGATGCTCCCTTGCATCCTTAATGCACTTAACTTGGTTAAAGTCCCTTGTCTTTCTCTCACGAACCCTAGCCATCCTATAAATGTCCTTCTCTCCTTCCTTCGTACTCAAACGTTGGTAAAGATCCTCGTACGCTCTACCCTTTGCCACACTTACAGCTCGCTTTGCAGTCTTCTTTGCCACCTTGTACTTCTCTAAGTTGTCCACACTCTTGTCATGGTACAAGAGTCTATAGCACTCTTTCTTCTCCTTAATAGCCCTTTGGACTTCCTCGTTCCACCACCAAGTATCTTTAGCCTCGCCTCCACTTCCTTTGGTTACTCACTTACTCCACACACCTCTGAGGCCACCTTCTGAATGTTGGTTACCATCTTCTCCCACATGTTGTTTATGTCCTCTTCTTCCTTCCAAGAGCCCTCTTTGATAACCATTTCCCTAAATACCTCTGACATCTCCCCTTTCAGTTTCTACCACTTTGTTCTTTCAATCTTAGCTTGTTTCTCCCTACGGGCACACACCTAAAAACGAAAGTCTGCCACCAAAAGCTTATGTTGAGAAACAACACACTCCCCTGGTATCATCTTGCAACCCAAGCATGCTTGTTTGTCCTTTCTTCTTATGAGGACAAAGTCAATCTAGCTAGAGTGTTGTCCGCTACTGAAGGTCACTAGATGAGATTCTCTCTTTCTAAAGAAAGTGTTGGCTATCATCAGGTCAAAAGCTACCGCGAAGTCCAAAACTTCCTCCCCCTCCTGATTCCTACTACCATACCCAAAACCTCCATGAACTGCCTCGAAACCTGTGCTTGTAGTACCTACATGCCCATTAAGATCTCCTCCTATAAAAAGCTTCTCACTACTGGGTACAACTCTAATCAGGGCATCTAAGTTGGTTCGACTAGCTTCCTTACCCTTCGCACCCGTCGAATCAGATGTGAAGACCCTTGCTCATTTTTCACTACACCTGGGCGCCGATGTAGCGCGCCACTAATGAGGACAATAACTTTAAAATAAATGGAATAGATTCCATGCTAAATCCATCAACTCTCACACCATATGGTCAGTTCGAAGGTTTGAATCTTGAGAATCTTATTTAAGGCATTTCTACACATCAGCTGGCTTATCTACAAATATTCCTGCTAAACCATGTCCACTCTTCAGTTTGCATTTCTGAAGCAGCAAGTGCTTGCTTCAACCCAGATGCTCTTCAATCCAATGGAAGTTGAAGTGATATATCATTCAAAAACTTATATGGTTATATATCCTCTTAAAGACCAGACCAAGAATAAAGGAGGCAACTATCTGGAATCAGATGAATAGAGACATCCTTCATTTACTCAAAAGTATAAGCATAGTGTGGGTGTGGCCGTGCAATCACCCTTGAATCAATGTATTTTTAATCGGAATTTTTGTCTATGTTACGAACAACTATGCATTTAAAATTAGAATTGCTGATTAACTAGACTTCGGTATGAAAATAAAGAGAGACCAACTTTGGTGGAGTTTTCCCATCCTGTGGCTTTTTCTCAGCATCTGCAGGCAGTGTAGCTTCAGTAACTTTATTTGGCGCTGGGAGAAGCAGAGCCTGTGAGCTAGACGATGGGGAAGATGCGGGTCCAGTTATCCTTGGAACCCGTACTTTACTTGATCCCAGTCCACTTGCACTGAAACTTAAATTCCTCCATTTGTCCTGAAAATACCAAATAGAATATCACATATAGAAGACCAAAATGGAAAACCTATAACCATGGTGCAAGCTTCACCGGCACAACTGAATTGACACACCTTTCAGATGTTCATCATATGATAGAGCTACTACAACAAACTGTCTTACTTTTCACACATTTTACATTGGATAGTTTGCATGGAGAACAATTACAATGTTTATCCATTCCAAGTGAAACCACAAGAGGCATGCCATATTTCTTTAACATAACATGCTACATTTAGTATCAAAACAATGGGATATATTCACAAACCAGTGGCCAGTGGGATAGTTATTAATCACTTGAGCAAAACATGCAATGCCTTTGCTCCAGTTATGGACTCAGGGAAAGGCAAAAACAAAGGGTGAGAAAAGTTATATTTCCAAATCCAACCTAGTGTAAAGATGTTGCTACAAGAAAATAAATGCTGGATTTGATGTGTCTCTCTATGTGATCAGGCTGATGAGACAATTCAGCACATCCTCGTCTCCTGTGTGTTCTCCAGACAGGTTTGGACAAATGATCCTCCAACGGCTGGGGCTGCTTCCTATTACTGCTAACCTTCTGTCTCTCATTTCTCCAGTTGGTGGTACAATGCTATAAAAGGAGTTCCCAAGGATTTGAGAAAGGGTTTGAAACTTTCGATTCTTTGATCATTTTGGTTGCCTGGGAAATTTGGAAACAAAGAAATTCTTGTGTGTTTGAAGAGGCCAGACCAAATGTTCAGGTAGTACAGCAAACGGTGGCAGATGAGTGTGGCCTTTGGTGCTCGGTTGGAGCCTTGGCTCTTAGCGAGCTCCTCACTAGGTTGTTCATCCCAGTATCCCTGACCTGAGTAGGTGATTATGTTGTTATCGTGTTTGTTAAGAAATAAATGGCGTGAATGTAGTGTGGGTCAGGGAGAGGTCTCTGATCTCTCCTTGTACCTTTTTGTTCTTCTTATAAATGACATGAAATGCAGCTCTGCTCCATCGTTCAAGGAAAAAAGAAAAGAAAAATTTGTAGCGCCACTAATAATGATGTTTCAGGGAGAATAACAAGACCAGCAATATATGGCATTCTTCAGCCCAAGAATGCTACCAGTTCTGGATCTGGAGAATAACTATAACTCAGCAATCAGAATGCCACAAGGGCGAGTTACCTTAGACCATGTAATCTGCACATGGTAAAATTGACACGGCGATCGATGAACAACATTTTTAACCAAGGAACATGAAAGATAGACAGCTACCATTGAATGTAGCACTCAAATTTATTCTCTACTGCAGTTTGACTTATCCCATGTACATTGCCACCATACAAACATATGATTCAGTGAAAAGAATTGAACCGTTCTGGCGAAACTACCTAGAAAATAGCTTCGGAGGAACTATAACTCTGTATTAACAGCATACTAATTTTCAGACACAAAAACAATACATTTCTCCATCTTAAGAGAGAGATGAAGTTTTAGATAAATTCTAGTTGCAAAAATTGATGATGTTTCAGGCATCCAGGTGAAACTTCATGTAGAAGGCTAACAGGAAGGCTATTGTTACTAGATTTCTTCTTGGGAAGACGACGCAATGGGAGCAAGAGCCAAGAGATGTGAATTCTATACTGAAGAAATCAAGAGAAGGATACCATTCATACGTTTTGCAGCTGCACAGTCACTAAACACGTGTGGAGTGCACTGATTCTGTTCCTCAAACATGTGTACACCTAAGGAACATGGGGCAGGTAGCTCTTCCATTTATTCCAGGAGACAAATAAATTCATATAGGTTGTCTCACAACAGTTTCATGGTCTATATGAACACATGTAATAAACTAACAATTCACATCTTGAAGGCAAGGTGTTGCAACACTTATTTGATGTTTTTGCTAAAATGGATGTACTCTTGCACTACTCGGCAATACCGCACGAGGACAGGAGGGTCAAGGTGAAGAGATGTGTGATAGTAATTGGCCAATTGCCAATACCTATACAAGCAGGGGACACACAAGCAATTGGTCAGGATAGATTGATGTGTTTCTTATGTTTCTCAATATATGTTGCAACACCAATAGTTTAATGGAGGTAGAGGATAATGTGAAGGCCATTCACTCCCTCTGATTCCAAACTTAGATTGTTTAGGATTGCGATACTGTCTCCGATATAACATTTTAACTTGCACTTTTTTTTGTAAAAGTATACTACTTTAAAATTTAAATAGAAACGGATAAATATTATCAAAGTACTTTTCCATGTTGAATCTAGTAACATCAACCATGTGTTACGAATCTATGCCAATTTTCATATATTGATAGGCCAAGTCAAAGATTTGATCCGCTAGAATCATAAAATGACTTATATTTGGAATCAGAGGGGGTAGTAGAGAAAGAATGTATTTGCAGATTTCAATTAAAATATCATGGCCCTTAATTGCTAAGGTTGAAAACTCTAAGCAACTACCTAAGGGCAATATCTTCCCAACCACGAATCCCTGTACAATGTGGTACCATTACCAGGATATCCATCAAACTTATCACTGAATCCTATCCCAACAGCAATAACTGCTGAGCATGCTGAGTCACTGACTAGAATGCATCTCCGCTGACATGCCTGCATTTGTCATCAAACAAAAAGAATGTGATCTAAGAAATCACCTACTCATGAATCATCATCACATGATCAGGAACTCAAACCAATCAAAACAATGTTAAGAAACAAGAGAATGAATCCCATCCGTTAAAGTAAATTCATAATAAGCAATGGCACGAGGGCAACATCCATGGGCAAGAGGACATCACTAGTAATCTGTCTGTGATTTGCTTCTTTCAGAAAATCTGTTTCAACATGTGATCAGCAACATTATTGAATTCAACTATAAGATTATCAATTGTTCACAAGTATGAAAACAGCTTAAATTTACACCATACAGCCCAGATCATAAAACATTCACACTGCCATATGTGATTCCACACTGCGTGTCCATGACCACCAGAGCATCATTGTCCTTGAGCAAAATATCACATCACAGCATCCCTCGGCAGCAGAACACGACCATTTCAACCTTCGCCTACATTTATCAGTTCCCCAAAACCCAAAATCTCGCCTTCGACGCCCCAAATCTACTACGGTACTACCGACGAAACTGCAGCAGGGGGGCCATCAAGCATCCTAAACCCACCACACAGCCAACAGAGAGGCTGAGAGGGAGAGATGCAGGGGGAAATCACCACACGCTCAGAAGCACACGACGGTACAAAACATCACGAGAAGTGTACGAAACATCACGAGAAGTCGGGACTAATCGAGGAGCTAAAGGATCCGATAGATAAGATATAGGGACGCGCACGGCTAGCTCCGTCGCAGCCAGGTAGATGGGCAGATGCAGGGGAAGATACCTTGAGGTCGATGTTGGAGCGGGAGGAGAGGACCGGACTGAACTCGGGGTCCT